>NW_017731388.1:4032452-4042607 GCF_001890085.2 Hipposideros armiger
TATTGAACAAAATGGGCAATATATCATTGATTGATCTTTGTTCTTTATATAAATAAATGACCTTTGAAAAACATAGACAAAATACGTCATGATTTTTCCAAAGACCTAATATCTTTTTAACTCTCACAGAAACCCTACAAGATATTATAACTCCCATTTTATGAGTGAGGAAATTGAGGGTCAGAGACTTGACTAAGAACACATAGTGAATGGTGGAGGTGGGAAGTAAATCCAGATCTGTGACTTTCCAAACCCCAGTCTACCCGATGTACCTTGCCACCCACTCCTGAACCACAAGGTAAAATGAGCATATGATTCCTTGCAAATCTCACCCCCCTCTGCCAAGTTGACTTAAAGGATAGTGGATGACAATTACATAAATTGTTCTTACACAATTTAAGGATCCCTGCATAACCCCATAAATGGCTCATAATTCGATTTATTTTCATGGAAAACTATAATGATTCAACCACTTAAAGACATCAGCATTTCTGCATGAGAAATATTGTCCCTCTTTAAGCTTTGTGGCTGAGGGGAAGTCAATCAACATATCCTAAATTCTGTTTTAAAGTAATGATTAGATCTGACCCAAAACAGAACAAAAGGAAGTGAATTTAGAGTCAGGATTGATGGGTACCATATGTCCTAAAAAAAGAGGAAAGGAAAATAGCATCTTTCAGCAGGAGAAGCTTAAGCTTGAGTATCATCCAAAGTTGTACAAACCAAAATTTTAGTCTTGACCACTGTTCTCATGCAGATTTCTCTCTTCTTTCTCCCTGTAATTAATTAGGGTTTGGGCTAAGAGAATGAGGGGGTGGGGGGAAATATCAACAGCATAGAAAGGATGAAAAGTTGAGTGGAGGCCTCGTTGAGGTTTGAGTGAAAATTTGGCTCCAAGTTTCTCTACATTATTTGTGTTTTGTTTCAGACTTCATGGTGCTGGAGTTAAAAATATGTATGTGTGTGGTGTTAATGTGTTTAACAGTATGATTGATTTAACAGATACTCAGTGAGACCGAGCAGAGGGCCACTCTCTCAATAGCACAACGTCACACTTGAGGAACTCGTTTCATTTCTAGTAGCTGGTGTGTGAGTAAGAGAACAACTTCCGTGGCCCTGTTCCTGCCCCCACCCTCCCCACCCCTGGATTTGCTGATGAGCTGTGCCTGATGCCTGGTGATGGCGCCATTACAAGAGAGGGTGGCTAGGGAAACAGCAGTGCCATTACGCGTATCACACTAAATTGAGGTATTGGAAATACAAATAAAAGATTGTCATGGCTGTCTTGGTTTTGAGAGAAAAAAGCTTTTCAACAGCAATGTTATTCAATTCAGCTCCTGCTTTCTTTGCCAGCAGCTCCTTGAGGAGAATGGAACTTGAAAAGGGGTGGGGTGGAAGTGGGCCAGCCAGTGGAGCCTCATTAGTCGGCAGCTGAAATCATCTGGGGTCAATATGTGGTGTCCCCACATCATGTCTTCATTGCAACAGAAATGCTGGAGTCCCCTAAACACACATCAACCCCTCAGACATAGCCAGAGGATTGACTTGAAAAGTCACTATTCAAAGCACAGAAAATCCTTTGCTCTCCTTTGGTTAGCGGGAAGGTGAGGTTTCTTTGGCTCAGGAGGAGCCAAGGGCATAGCTTCTCACTTTGGAAGTTAGATAATCAGAATCGTTCGGCAAAATCTCCCGAAATCTAAAATATATTTTTTGGGGCAGGGCCTGGGAGGATCCAGCCTCAATCCTACAGTGCACTCATCCTCCACTTAGCTTCTGTTCTGCATGTGTCTGGAGTGTCCTGGCTAGTGCGGTGGGAGCTGGGCTGGGAGAACCTTTCGAGTCGGATTGGGTGTTGCAGGAAAAGCTGGTGGATCCCAGTGGCCTGAGCCAGTGTCTGCATTACCAGCTGGCAGGGAACCTGAAGTTACCACAGCTATTGGCAGAGCTGTGCCTACTAGTCAATCTTGGGATGTGAAAGCTAGGAAGGACTTTAGAGATTATTTAGATCATTTAAAAATAAAATTTATAGCATTCTTTTCATTTTATAGCCAGGGAGAATGAATGACCAGGCTAAGACTACAGAGCCCTTGGTGCAGAACCAGGGACTGGTGTCTGCCCTCCTGACCTCGGTTTCATGGCGTGGTCCCCACATCCCTCCTTTTGGGTCTCCTGTAGGGCTTCTCCCGGACTGCTTGCTGGGACCGGTCCCCGGGATTTGCTGAGCCCTGGTTGTGCCACAGCAGGGACCGGCTGGAGGGCAGGGGGTCCTCAGGAAGCAGCTGCCTTAGAGGGACACCCCCTTTGAGGAGCGGACAAGCTTGTTTAGCACCTTCCAGGAGGTAAAAGAGAATGGAGCCAATTACATGTCCAGAATCCTGGAACCTTCTTCTCCACACTCAATTCTCGGGTCTCCCATGGCGTATGAGCTGCTTGTTAAATTAATGTTTGCCTGCCTGGATTGCCAGAGGAATAGACATTATAGACCAATTAGAGATAAAAATCAAACCAACCAGAGTTGTCCTTTTAAAAATTAAAAGTCCTTTTTATGTGCTGTGGAGGTGTCGGCATTATCATAAAGGCTAATTAGGACATTTTACAACATCCTGGTAACGAAGGAAACAATACTGTTGGTAACTTTAAAGATTATTAAGCATCTTTAGCACTTCAGGTCAGATATTTAAGACGCTGCCTGTGCTCACCTGCTGTTGCTGCAGGAAGTATTTTATTGTCTCATAAGAAGAAATGAGCGTTTTGAAGGCATAAATGCCCAGCTGTAATGGACGGTCCTTTCCTTTGCAAAGCCCTCAAACAGGGTCTCCAGGAAAAGCTGACTGTGACTCAAGATCAGATTTGTCACACTGTTGTTCATCAGTCTGCACTGAAGGCAGCTTCCATCTTGACCACCTGGAGGAAAGATCTCGAAGGCAGACATTACGCACGAGGAGGGCTTGCTCTGGCATGGGATGCAGGAACAAGGCAACCAGACAGTACACGTTCCTACTAAAAATGCTCCTTTTTACCTATTTGCAGCTGCTTCTCTTACATTCTAGCAGACAGGTTGGAAAGCACTGGAGGAAGTAAGATGGAGGTCCACGGGGTATTTTTTTGGGGGGAGATCTTGTTTCTGATTCGCCAATTCTTCATAGAAATCTCTGTGAATGGGAACACATTCTTTGGAACTTGATTGAAGACAAAAAGCTGTGACAGTTACAAGTTGGATGCTTAAATTGCATGCCATTGTCATTTAAAGAAGTGCATATTGTCTGGAAATTCGAATGTCCTTTAACAAATGGGAAAATTGCATCAAGGTCAGACAAAGCAGAAGGGTAAATTTAAATGTCACTAAAATATCTAAAGCTCTTAAGATCTGAGCACAGAGCTTTCCAGAAAGCTAAGGAAATCTTAGAGTTCCCAGTGGAAGGCTGTGCGTTTAAAGTGTTATTTATCTGTGAGAGTGTTAGAAAGGCTTTCACATTTCCAGTAATTTTAATTGAGACTAAAACCACACAATTAGGCTTCACTTAGTTATCAGTGAGATCAGTAGCTATTTACTTTATAGTCTTAATGATATAACAAGTGTAAAGAAAACACAAGGCAGAGTTAAAATTTAATTTCCAGCTTTGTGCTCTAGGATTTTGCCACATGAACTATTCACATGAATCGGTGTTTTTACAGTAAAATTTCAGAATATGATTCTGAAACTTGACCATTTCCTGCTGACTGCTCTGCCACACTCCAATTTTCAAACAACATTTTCTCTTTTTAACCTTACCAGAGCGCTGTACCGATTTTTCGGTAATTTCTAATCATATCTGTGTTGTGTGCATGGAAAAGCACTCCTATTTTCTACAATGTCTCCAAGTTCCAACTTATTCTAACCACTTGTTTGCATGTAACTAACATTTTTCTATATCATGTTGGTTTTTTCTCTTTGATGCTCAGGAGCCCAGGTATAGGGGACAGTTAGGTTCAGGGCCTCAGGTCTGGTTAAAAGGTTATTTCTCACTGTAAATATAAGGCAATCTTAGTGAACAGAATCTGAAAAAAGGTCACCAATGTGTACTACCCACACAAACATTGTTAATGTCTTGATGTATTTCTTTTTCCCTTTTTCCCCTTATGAATCATTTTTATTTAAGATTTACGTAATTGTAACCACTGTATTTACACAATTTTATATCCTGCCCTTTTCACCTCATGTATCGTAACCTTTATCCATGTTATTTTATGGTATTTGTAAACATAATGTTTAATGGCCTCATAATCTGTTATTAAGTGAATATATATATATTATAGTTTGCTTAATCAGTCCCCTCTTTTAGGCCTGTAGGTTGTTTTCAGGTTTTTTTTGGGGGGGGGTGCNAGCCTGCTTCATATCTCAGAGCATACTTGCAACAAAGTGACGTCTGCTCCTGGTCCTCTTCATCTTTTCAAGTTTTTGGGGGGTGGAGGGTGGGGGGGAGTAGCAAGAGGAGAAATTTAGTTTGAAACCCTTATCTAAATTTGTGTTTCTCTGCCATCTAATATGCAGTGTATGAAAGTGTATATCATATACTCCAGCCAGCATGGGTCCTGCTTTATATTTGAAAACCGTTGGCTAATTTGATAGATCATAATAGTATTTTGCATTAACTTGCATATCTTGTGATTACTGCTCAGACTCTTTTTTCCATATTTTGTCAACTAGTTGTACTTCCTTAATTAGGCAAATTTATTTCTCAGTTTACCTCTTTATTTTATTTTATTATATACAGAGGTTTGAAACGTTTAAGCAGTTAAATCTGCGTTGCTTCTCTCTGTAGCCCTTTCTAAGCTTTTAAGCTTAGGAATTCCTCTTCACTCCAGAGGCTTGACAAATATTCAATTCAGTTGCCTTTTAGTTTCTATGGCTTAATCCTTTTATATTTTACTCTGTAGTGAATCTGGTATTTATTTTTGTGTATGGTGTGGGGTGTGGATATAAATTGTTCTTGTTTCCAAATTGTGAACTTATTTGGTTTGAATTCCTTTTCTTTTTTGGCTTGTGATGTCTTCTTTATCATATATCAATTTTTATTTTTTATTGTAGATTTTCGGTATTTTTCATAGGAAAATATACCAAAAGCCATTGAGATTAGTCAGTTTTCTTTATGTATTTATTTTTGCATTGTGGTAGATTATTTTGACTAGACAGTATGTGACTTGCTTTGGAGTCAATGAAATGGGGTAACTGTGCACAATAGACTGTGCTATGTGGGGTGCACTGGGAAAATCCAGAAAGAGCAGAGTCTAGAGCACCCTATCTGAATGCGGGGTGCTTATCAAATAGCTTAAAAGATATACACCAATAGCGATGTTCACTCTTAGGTCTCAGGTGGGACCTGAGCATCTCTGTTTTCAAAAAATTGCACAGGTGATTCTGATGTGTACCCCCAGTTGAGACCATGGTCTAGAGTGGGGGTCAGCAAATGAGACCCCCATGCCAAATCCAGCCTGTTTTTGTATGGCCTGTGAGCTAAGAACAGTTTTTACGTTTTTAAATGGTTCAAAAAATTTTTTAAATAATATTTTGTGACATGTGAAAATAACATGCAATTCAAATTGTAGAGTCCAAAAATAAAGTTTTATTGGAATACACCCATGCTCATGTATTTATGTATGGGGTATGGCTGTTTTCCTGCTACCATGACAGAGTGGAGTAGTTATGACAGAGGCTGTATGACCTGCAGAGCCAAAAATATTTACCATCTGGCATATGGGAAAAGTTTGTGACCCCTGGCTTAGAGTACTGAAATAAGAATTAGAGTTACTTGGTTCTAGGTTGTTGCTAAAGTGCTGTCCCAGAATGTTTAATTGTTGTTCATTGAAGAAGCGGAATTATTATAGTTATATCAAGGTTTTAAGGGCAAGGAACAGTGCTGAAAGAGACTGTAAATTGCAAATTTCCCATTTCTTACAATAAGGTGACTCTGACATCATGAAATCCTGCTGCAAAATAGCCAAAAATGCTGCATGAAATGGAAATAAATCACTCTTTAAATGCATGGCTGAGCTGGAAAGAAAGTAAAGGTAACTTTCAGAGGCATCCAACAAGGTAGAAAAACAAACCCAGATAGCTAACGTTACTGCAGACTCAAAGCGTCCGCCTGCCTGTGCACATCCAAGCCAAACAAGACACGAACAGGACATTGCAGCAAAGAAGGTCCAGGCTTATTTAAGAACTTGGCATGAAGCCCAGAGGCACAGGTGAGCTAATGCTCTCGAAAACCTGTCTTGATGTCTTCTAGTGGCCAGGTTATATAAGGGAAAAATCATTAATCATGGTTACTGAGGGAGTTGGGGTCATGGACTCTACTGATTGGTTAGGGCTAAGGCAGGGGGCAGTTGACCATGGCATCAGGTCCTGATGTCAGCCATGGCATTGTTTGGTCCATTTTCCAGGGGGTGTGGGTCCACGGGGCCATTCCACTTTCATGAGTTCAGCGCTGAGACATAACTGAGGCCAACATGTTATCTTTGACTAAAACCTCATTTTAGTTTGAGGTTTGGTTATTGTATCTTGGTCGTGGGTGATAGACCTGATGCTTTATTCTTAAGTGAGTTTGACGCTGATGAGAATCTAATGTCCTAAGGGCTTCATGATGAAAGGGAGTGGACATATGGTACGTGCACAGGTAGGAGGATCTGGTGGAAAGAATGCAAGTGAGTCATAGTTCTACCAGGCTAAACAAAGCTAGCTTGGATTAGAGCAAAATGTCCGCTAAAGAAATGAAATTCTTGTGCGGTTACACTAAGAGTGTGTTGAAACTAGCAGCTGCCCTAAGCAATCTTCTGATCCCTGGCGACCACTTGGGGGAAGAGGACAGAAAGCCTTGGACCAATACAAAGTAGGGAATTGAATTGTACCCCCTCCCCATGTCCCTTCTCCAACACTGGGACTGTTAGAAGACAACATCCTCACTGCGAGCATGACCTAGGGGAAAGAAAAGGCCCACAAAGGGAGACAACAAAAAACTTGATGTCTCAGTCTTTGGTTCAGGTTTGGTTCAAGGACAGAGTCCTCTCCAGAGGACTCAAAACTCAAATCTAGGGCCGGCCGAGTGGCTCAATTGGTTAAGAGCTCGCTCAAGGGTTTGAGCTCTGAGCAACAGTGGTTCGAGTCCAGCCTGAGCTGAGCTGCCACTGAGCTGCCAACAGGTGGCAGGATGGCTCAGCTAAAAAAAAAAACCCTCAAACCTAGCTCTCATGCGGATTCGGGGCCTGGATTCATATAATATGCAAGGTGTGAAGGCTCTAAGAATTTAGTTTCACGTAGTTTCAAGTTGGTGGTGAGCAGCAAATCTATATTTTCTCTGGAAGAATAAACCACTCAACATGCCTCACATAATTCCCACATTTAAAATCACCCCAAAGGAACATGAACTCACACAATGATAGATATACAAATAATAAGACACACGAGAAACTACGGAACCATAAATGAGAATAAGAACAAACAACAAATAGCAGAAGCAGTCCCACAAAGACTTCAGATAAACTAAGTACTGGATACACAATATAAAGTAGCCATGTTTCATCAGTTTAAAGAAATAAGAGAGTAAATCACAAGTATGTATAAGGAACAAAACACCATTCAAATGAGCAACAGACTGGGAGAAGGGTGAAATAGAACTTCTAGATGTAACGAATATAATAATTAAAATACTATTCAGTGTCAATTCGAATGGTCACTAAATGGGTGGTGTGGGTGGAGATAAGTTTTGGAATGAACTTTAGAGAGCTCTAAAAGACAGGCTGAAGAGTTTGGAACTTATTCTGTGTGCCATGCGGAACCACTGACATCTTTTGGGCAGGAGTGGTCATTGAGGGATTCAGGGTCCCATCATTTTTAACCCCAAGTCTACTATCCTTCACAACACAATGACTCAGGAACCTTAAATACTGCAACTAAGTTTCAGGGTGAAAATAAAGGGCAATGTGGGGCAAGTGGCAAGTACAGTCTTATCACCAAAGGGACAAAGGAAGAAATTAATGTTTGCATTATTGGTGCAAGCATGGTCACTGAGAGGCAGGAAAAGGAAGAGCAAAACCCAAAGAGAGAGACACGATGGGCTAAGATAGTAGAGAAATGTTGTAGGCAAATGGGGTTTGTGGCAGGGTGAGAAGGGAGGTAAGTTACCAATGGCTGAAGGTGAAGGTGGGAGGGAAAATAGTTAAGAGTGAATACACAGAAAGATAAGTGATTGCTGATTAAACCTCAAGAGATATAATACCAACACCAGGGAGTTACCAGTAAACCAGATCCAGGCACCTAAGTGGCTGGGAGGGAGAACATTTTCTTGCATTCATTCTTATCCTTCTGAAGACCGAAGCCTAGATTTTAAGATCATTCCTAAACTCCTTTGTTAGTATTATTTCTCTAACATCTTATCATTTAAAGTCCCTATGATGAACCCTTTTTATACATTAATTGCTCTAATTGATGTTACTATTTTGACACTGCAGCTCCCCTACCCCAACACCCTGGCCCCACCTTTGGAGGCCTCATTTTTTTGAAAATTTGCCCGGTCAGCTCTAAAGAGATTTTCTGATTCTACTTACATCCTATGTTTTCTGCCTGATCTTCATAGGCTAATTTCATTGTGAGATGGCATGCAATTAATGAGGCTTCTTATGTTAATGAACAGAAGTTATTTAATAATTATGTTAGCGATAAAAACAGTTATGGTTTAATTGTTACAATTGCTATTAAAATAACAAATTGAAAGTTCAATTTATATCTATAGTTCAATTAACAAAATTTAAACATAGAATTGTGAGTGAATGGCTGATAGGTAGGAGATGAAGACTGTGTTTCTACATGTAAAATTTTATAGCTATCAACCTCACGAGTAAATATGGTACAGGAAAGGCTTTATTGCATAGAGACTTTGTGCAGAGTGATCTTAAGCATCACTTAGGCAGGACTGCAAGAAAAATATCCCAATTTGGAAGGACACCAGTGGACAAGATATTGGTACCTCATGGTTGATTCTAGTGTCAAGGTCAAGAAAATATAAACATAGAACAAAAGCTATAACCAATCAGGTGACTTGCCTTCTTGGTCACTAAATAGCCATTGGCTTTTGGTAATTCATTTTACCCTTTTTAGTATTTCAGTTTCCTCATCTATCAAAAGAAGCTTTAAAATTCTATGGAAGTGAATGTTTGTAGAGGCATTGACACTTCAAAACAATCAAGGCTATTCACCTTCCCTAGAGTTGGCCTCTCCAAGTAGCAATGAATTACGTGTGTGTGTGTGTGTGTGTGTGTGTGTGTGTATGCTTGCACATAGACACATGCAGACATGAAACTGTAGGCAAAATTCTATAATTAGTCTATTTGCAACAAGAAATCTTTGCCTGTAAATGATTTGTCTTAAATTTTCCAAATTAAGACAATGCATTGCAAATATGATTCATTGTTAATGGCAAAGCAGGCTATGAGGGCATGTCTGAGCCTGGGGAAATAAGGCCATGATCAATAAACCATGTCTGCCTTGGTCAGCCCTTTGCAGTCACTACTGGCTTTCTCGTTTTCTTTATTACTATTAAATTTAGTCTTTTATTTTATGTATCCATTTTACTTTGGTTGGTTTTCTTTTTGTTTTGTTTGGACTCATAGACTCTTGAACTGGGAGAGAACCTAGAGCTTATCTAGTCCCACCTTCCTATTTTGCAGACGAGAAAACTGAGGACCCGAGAGGGGAAGTTATTTGCCCAAATTTATAAGATTGATTTGTAGCAGATTTAGAACTAGACTTCCTACCTTTGACTCCTTATTAGATGCTTTTTCTGCTCTGTGCTCTCCAGGACTTGTCATAAGATACGTGATAAATAACAGATCAGTTTATATTGGTAAAGCATTTCACAATTTTCAAAGCACATATACATTGTTTGGGCCCTATAACACCCAATAAAATAGACTTAAGCATTTTGGTCTGTATTTTAGATGAGAACCCTGAAATTCACTCATCCAAGGTCACAAGAAGCCAGTCTTTCCAGTTCTGGCTTACTGTTCTTGCATTGCTCCATGATGTAGGAAAACATGGGATGAGATAATATGAGTTATTTCAATAACTCAAAAGCAATCTTAAATTTCCCTTGTAAATATATATATATATATATATATATATAT
>NW_017731388.1:4042654-4052256 GCF_001890085.2 Hipposideros armiger
TTTTTTTTAAAGACTTTTTGGAGGAATTGGGGGAGGGGAACAGAATTGGTGTCCCAAGCCAACTCTTAACCAATGTGCCACTTGGCAGTCCTCCCTTGTAAATATTTTTAAAAATATCACTCCATCACTTCTGCAGAATCTCCTTTTGGTATGTTTTGCACCGACCCTACACAATCTCCAAAACGGCAAGGAGACACAGACTAACACCTGAGCTGTGAACAGCATGACTGTAGAAGAACCATTTCATGCACTGTTCAGGGATGAGAAATCCCAGCCTCATGATGCTAAGCAGGGCCACTAATGAAGCCCTAAGCCCTAAGGCCTGTATAGGTATTAAAAGAAGAGTGAAAAACCAGTAAGAATTTAGAAGAAGAATGGAGAAAGTGACCTAGATAGCAGAGGTCAAAGCAGAGGACCCAAAGGTGAGGATTGGTATCGGGCCACCATCCATTGCCTTAGGGGGGGTGAGACGTAAGTAGTGTCAGAGGCTCAAAGTTAGCATTTACAGCTACCCCTTCCCCCAGCTCTTCAGTGAGTGACCTGTGCCCTTGCTTCATTTGGGATGGCCCAGAATAGTAGCCAAAACAAGTGAACATTCAGGTTTTTCCAGGTCCTGGTAGACAAGGCCAAAATTAATTAAAAAAAAAAAGCCAGTTAATAGTAATTCAAGTTGGCTTATAATGACAAAGTGAACATTTATTGAGCGTTTACTAAGTGCCAGGCACTATACTGAATACTCTACGGGTATTAACTTACTGAATTCTCACAACTCTATGAAGTAATAGTTTCCTCTTAGACATGAGAAAATTAATGTGCAAAGAAGTGAAGTATCTTGCTCAAGGTCACTTAGCTACTAAGTGGCAGAGTTGGGATTCAAACCGGAGTCCTTGGGATTAATCACCAGGCTACCCAGGTAAATGTCAAGTAAGTATTAAACGATACCAGAAAGGATTGATTACTTGGCCCCTCTAATGACATCACAGCTTGCTCGGCATGCTGCTGTGTTCCATGCTCAAGGTGCAAACTGTGTGCCCAAGTGCGAAGTCTGCCTCAAGGGCTGACTTTGTGCAGAGTGGCCATTCCACACCCAGTATATCAGTTTTCCGTCCAGCTGTGAAAACCACTTAGCTCAAGGCTGCGCACGCCCCAACCCCGGCAGTGAGTGTTCTCCGCGTGATTTAGAATATGCCAATCTCAACAGACGTGTTCTGAAGAGCGTGGGTGTGGCATTGCCAAGACCCCCTTCACTGCTGTGTCCTGGGGATGTGTGGTATCATGTCCTTCCACAGATAGAGGGAGAATCCGTCTCCATAGGTGTTAGAATCAGGCCAGGGTTATTGGCAATTCTGTGAGGGAGGAAAAAGGGAATTAGGAACAAGAGTAATTCTCTGTCCTCATTGATTTCAGAGGCTGTTTACTTGCAAGTGTTTCTGCTACTTTCCTTTTGCTTTTTAACACATTTGCAATGAAGGGAAGAGATTTGCTCAATGGTGACTCCAAGAGAGTCCTGCAGAGCTCAGAGCTGCCAAGGTCAGGAAATGGAACACATGCCTTTCGCCAAGGCAATTTTTTTCCTCATCAGATCAGTGGTCACACAGGGAAAAGGGCCATCGACAGGTCCAGATCAAGTTTAGTGGTGAGGAAATAGCCGCGGCCTCCAATGTGTTGAAGCTTGTGATCAGAGCAGCTTGAAATAGTCTGTTTCATTAAAACTGGGGCCCGCCTTGAAGTGTTGCCTTCTGAGTGCCGGGCTGGAGGAAGGTCAAGTAGAATCTATGTCCTCGTTTCTGCTGCAGCTGTTCCAAGCCATTATAGGAATCATGAATTCAATTAAAGCAGAGCAACAGGATTGAAATGAAGTACAAATCATCTACTTTCAGGGTTAGAATATGCAAGGTTTCCTTTGTTGTCCCAAGATGATTTGGCACATTATAGATTACTTGTCTGTGATGGTGCTAAGTATTGTTTGAACCTAGCTAGCTGCCCAGCTCTTTTAGGAGACAACTGAAGAGGAAATACTCTTTTATTCATCCCCTGAAGCATTTCCCAATTAAAAGCCAAACAACCAAGCAAACAACCCAATAAACCAGCATTTAAAGAACCTGAACATCTCTAGCGGTAAAATCCCAAATTGTAGGAGCATGTGTGTGGAAATACATGTTTTTCCAAATCCAAATGGAGGAGAAGGTGTGAATGCTATCTGGCAAATCCAGGGCATTATTAGCTGCAGATATTAAAAACATTTAATAAGTTTACTTTCCCCTTTGAGTGTAGCTAGGCATAAAGGAGGAGGGGCCCCCCTCTCCCAGGGTCCTGTTTATGAGTGATTTCAGCAAAGGAGGTGCTCCTTGCCGCCAGCGCCTAATGGGCTGCTGAGGAGGGGGTTTGCTCAGCTGTTTTCAAGTCAGCCCGACATAACACAGCTGGATGGTGGCTCACAGGCGGGGCAGGGTCTCCACTCACTCCTGGCTCTTCCTTTGATGTGCCCTCTTTGAGAAGTGCTAATAGGAGCTGTTACAACCACTGGGGTGAGGGTGGGGGCTTGGAGGGGGATGTGACAACCTAAGCATCCATGCGGCAGCTCTGTACTTAAAATGAAATGGAAACGTAGCTGATCCTGGAAAAGGACCAGTAATCATTGTGGGCAGTCGGGACTCCAGAGCTGGATGTGTTTTTGTTTGAATGAAGCTCTCTGCCCCACGCTAAAGGTGGATGTCACCATTCGGGGGGAAGGAAAGGGTCAACAGATTAGACTGCTCGTGAGAGATCCGATGGGACTTTTCTCCAGGAAAACTGTGGAACACAGTGTCTTAGGTTGATTCCTATTTGGAGAGTGTCTACGTGGAGAGGTTGGCTTTCTGTAACATTAAATGTTGGCATATTGTTCAGGGACACCTGGGCACCGAAATGGCTTTGTCTGCTCAGACAATGATAAGACATAAGGCCTTGGCTCATGCTGAATATGGGTTAAGACCTGGGAGGACCTAAGGTTCCTGGGCATTCCCGAAATGGAAGCGCCTAGATTGTTAGTTAGTGTCTTGGTGATGTAAGCCTGAATAAATGGGTAAGAATTTGGGTTCTCTCCTGACTGTGGCAGAGGGAGCAGCTCGGACAGCCTCAGCATCTGTTTCTGGGCCAGGATGCCTCTTTGCTGCCCGCTCTGGAGCCTGTCTACATAGTATAGAAACCTATAACTGTGCATGTTACCATTTATGAAACTGCAAATAATTTCTCTATTTTAGCTCTGCTTATTTTAATATGTGGGGGAAAGTCTTAAAGCGAATACAGAGACTAAGTCTACTAAATTTTCTGAAATTTCACTTCTACCAAGGTGCTATATAATGGCTAAATTATAAATGAACCACATTAAAAAAAAGTCTAATGAGTTAATTTGAGTCAGAACGCATGTAGTACCATTTTTAACTTTTTGTTTTGACATAATTTCAGACATCACAAAATTGTAAGAATAGTACAAAGTCTTCTCAGATACTTTTTTTTAAAAAAGATTTTATTGGGGAATCGGGGAGGGGAACAGACAAGCTGCTGTCCCTCTTGTTCTTCAGTCCAGTCATGGAGGACGCGCCCCATTGGCCCATGTTGATACCATCACTGTGCTTTTCCCGGGCGAGGCAGCCGCCCGCTAGCCATTGGACGGCTGCTCATGGTGGCTCACGGCAGCTCACCAAAGTGCACGCCAGCTGCCAGCCAGCCCCACTGCAGCCCACACCATCGCTGGCGACTCACAGCAGCCCAGCTCCAGGTCAAGCTGCTGTTCACCATCTCAGGTGTAGAGGGCGCAGCGTCACTGGCCCGCATGTGGGATCGAATTGGAACCCTGCTGCCCAGAGCCCGCGCTCCCAAGCCAACTCTCAACCAATGTGCCACTCGGCTGGCCCCTTCTCAGATACTTTTTATCTAGATTTCCCAAATATTAAGATTTGACCGCTTCTGCTTTATCTCCCTTCTCTCCCCCCCTTCTCTCTCTCTATACACACACACACACACACACACACACACACACATATAGATACACACACATATATGTATACATATACCTATTTTGACTGTTTAAGAAAAAGTTACAGGCATGATGCCTCTTCCTGTCAATTCTTCAGTGTATATTTCCTAAAAATAACATAGTTATCAAAATCAGAAAATTAATGTTAACTCAATATCAATGGATCTATAAACTTTACTCAGATATTACCAATGGTCTTAATAATGTTTTTTTATAGCAAAATAAAATCCCAAATCATACATTGCATTTGTTTTTCATGTGTCCTCAGCCTTCTTTACTTTGGAACAGTTTTCTAGTTTTTCTTCAAGACAATCTATATTTAAGAGCATCTAGGGTGATTCCAGGAGCGAATCTAAATATCATGAAGCCTGCTAATTTTCCTTTAATCTTTGCAATATAATTATATAGTAATAGAAATTTTAGTTGGATACATGGTCACCCAGTTAAAGGTTACATTTCTCAGACAACCTCTAAATGTGACCTTGTGACTAAAATCTTGAGCAATGGGAAGTGGGTGGAAGTAATGTGTGCAATTTATAGATTAAGCCCTTTAAAGGGAAAGAATGTGTCTTACTTTTTTTTCTTCCTTTTTTGTTGTTTTCCATGTGGGATAAAGATATGATGGTGATGGCAGGAGTGGTGTCTTGGATCCTGAGAATGATCAACAAGATATCCCTGATAATTGTGAAGCAGCTATACCAAGCCCTTTGCTATCTACTTGATCACCCTCACTCTTCTCATTCCTCTCAAAATAACTACCTTATTTGCCGGCGTATAAGACGATTTTTTGGCCCTGAAAAATATGCCTCCAAGTGGGGGGTCGTCTTATACACCAGGTACACTTCAGATAGACTGCCCATAGTGCTTGCCCCGTGCCATAGTGGCCTCCCGATGCCCGCCCACTTCATTCCACATACCGTTCAGGCATCAGCAGCGCTGCTGGGTGTATGCTCGGCTGTTATGCGATTTTGCTGTTATGCGATTTTACCACACTCGCAAAATCGCACACAGCCGACCATATAACAAACTCTGTATTTTGAGTGGAAATGTTAGGGGGTCGTCTTATACTCCCAGTCGTCTTATACGCCGGCAAATACGGTAGTTCATATTATCATGTACCTGTACCCTGGTTTTTTATATGAGAAAAAAAATTCTATCTTGTATGAGTCATTATTTTGGATCTTATAAGAGCTGTCCCAATAACCTGACCAATGCAATTGTCTAAACCACTAAACCACTAGTTAAGGAATTATTCAACTCTGGAAATATTTCTGCCAAAGGAGAAAAAAAAACCCCACAAAATTTTACACTGTAACAGTATAACAATAAAGTGAACTTATGTAGAAAATTTTTATTGATAATTTTATCAAGATTGGAAAACTTTGTCCCCTTTATGCTTTTATTTAGTTTTTTTTTAAGTCATTACATTTCTCTTTTGCATCAGTGTCAGTCAAAGCTGTGTTCTCTGTGAAAGTACAAAGCTGTCTTTGTTATGCAAATTTAAAGTCTTAACGCTTCAAGGAATTTTGGATTGAAAGATCTGCCCCTGCAATTTCCATGCAATGGCATCAGGTGGCAGTAGAGTTACTTATAATATATGTTCTGAGCAGCCTGGTGACATGAGTTTCATGATAACATCAGTACAAGTTCCTGAGCTAAAAACATTGGACAAAAGTATGATCTGTTTACTTGAAGAAAAGCAATACAAACTGAAGAAAATTAACTTCATAGAAAATGCAAACAGAAATCTTGTGTACATTTTTCACGTGGTCCTCTTTAGCATAACCAAGCTAAACACATGGTCTTGATATTCAATCTTTTGCAAGACTTTATTTACCATTTTCTATTTCTCACAGGACCCCTCATTAATACACCTTCCTCTTAATTGCTTTTTTTTCAAGTTAGGGGGTTCTCTCCCTCTGTTAATATAGGCAAGAGGATCGCCTTTCTGCTCAACTAAAATGACCTAAAATTAAACTTTTCTTTTTAGCGTCTTGCTAAAATTCTTTTGATTCTCAAATATTTAGTAAGAGGAACAAAATTGTAAATGGTAGCTCTTTAAGCCTATTACAATCTTGTGTTTCATCATGGGTTAAACTGCAGATGGTATTTTGCCACTTAGAATTCTTTTCAGATTTTCCCCTCCCAAGTTAACACAGCTGGGTACATACTTGACCTAATTTACATACAATAGTTTTTAAACCTATTTATCAGTCTTGTTCAGTACCTGGGTTATCCAAGATAACACCCAGAAGGAAGACAGAAAATGAACCAAAGTGAGCAAGTTTTTCTTAATTGTATAAAGATAAATTATCTCATATAATTTCCTCTTTCCCATCAAAAGCGGCTACAGGACAGAATGAGAAGGGAATTTTCTATGTCTCCAAGGGAAGATGGGAAGAAGCCAGGAGTGTCTTGGTTGTAAGGGGAGGGTAAACCTAGTGTGATGATGTTTCTTGATCTCTCCTGTGGCTGTTACGTCATTGTAGACAGGATTAGGGGCATTTGGTCTCTGATACATTTTATTTGGATTTACTAGTGTCAGTTGGGCTAGAAATAGTTATAAATGTTGGGTGCAAACTCATGAGTTTGGATTCTGAAGTCATTGCAGGAAATTAGAAAATAAAATGTGCAGCTCTTTGTCCTACCTAGGGACAAAAATGTCCCTGGAAAGCTGCTTCCGGTTATAGGACCACCACCTCCATGACGGTCCCTTTTGAGCCTTTCTTTTTCTTTCTCTACAGACTTCAATAAAATGGAGAGGGATTACACACAAATGCATGTATGCATGTGTGTATATGTGCATTAATGTAATTCATGGTTTTATTTGTGTCAAGGAACTATATAAAAGGTGTGATCTAAAATAAAATGAGTGATTTATCAAAAACCTACTATGTGTCTGATACTGTCTTAGGTATTAGATGATGTGCTGTAAAAGATAACAAAAAGATCTGGTTTCTACTTCCATAGGGCTCACAGTCCCCTCCATGAAACACATATTTAAAAGTATATGATGTAGCTTAAAGAGAGACTCAAAATATTATTGAAAGCTCTCAGTTTTCCTTTAATTCTCACTTTTTTAAAGGTATGAATCACTGAGCTATGTAACACCTGCTTAGCCTTTGTTAGACTTTCTCTTTAATACAAAAAAGTTAAGGGCAAAACTTTTGAAGCGTGGGAATGGGACTCAGCTACAATATGCTCAGACCCCAAAATGGGCAACTTTCTGGAAAGGGCAAATCCACTTATAATAGGAAGCAGTTTTTATGGGACATTTTTGCCTCTGAGCAGGACAAATTTGACAGAATTTCCTCATTCTCAGTCCCCCCCCTCCCACCCTCTGAATTCTTTTCCATAATTCAATATTTTTAGATCTCACAACAATGCTAGGGAGTATTATTTCTATCCTCATTTTATAGATGAGAAAACTGGTGCATAGCATGGATTAGTAACTTGTCCCAAGTTTACTCAACTAGCAAGTTCCAGCCAGGGTCCAAACACAGACAGCAGGGTTCCAGGATCTGCTCTTTTAATCACTTCTCTATATATTTATGGTCTTAAGTGAGAGGAGACAAGACAAGAAACACATCCTCCATTTTGGAATTTCACTTAATTCAACTACCATTTATTGAGAAATCAGCATAGCCAGGTAGTGGTTTAGGCACTGGGGACTCAGAATTCTAATGAACTTACTATGGAGTAGGGCAGATAGACGTATCTGCAGAGAGCTACGGAGAAAGGCAGAAAGCATCCAGTGCCATACGAAGCTGAGAGAATGCTCTGTCAAAACAAAGGAGGAAGCAAGAGAGATGTGTCCTGACTTTGGTGATTGGAAAAATCTTACCCGGAGATAATTGTTGGTTCTGTCTGTGTTAAAGAGAACTTTTCTTGTCCCTCTTATTTTGGATGGGTAGTTCTTGGTTCTGTCCTTGTTGGATAGACGTCTTCTTTTTTTGCCTCTATTATCTGGAGCCAATGTCTATGAATAATCAGCAAATTCATAGCTTTGTGCTTGGATTGACATTTCAATTCTCAACCTAATGGCTACCACTTTATTCAACTGTCTTCATTTAACTCAGAGAGTTTCAGGGCACTCATCTCATTGTAAGGTACCAGTGAACTGGCTTATATGACTTACCCACTGAGCTTGAGCTCTTTTTGGGAAGAGGGAGAGCCTTTCGGCTGGAGGCCCCAGACCTAGCTTGAGCCCAGGCACTCACATAGTAGGTACTCAAAAACAAATGTCTATGGAATGAGTGTAATGCAAAAAACTAACCCTGGGAACGAGGAAAACAACCCCACCACCTATTTATCATATTGTCCAGTCCAAGTCACTTTTGACATCCTACCCTCTTAATGAGGACAGAAGCTGTTTGTTAAATAAATTAACTATTGGGCCGGCCAAGTGGCTCATTTGGTTAAGAGCTCGCTCAAGAGTGTGAGCTCTGAGCAACAGCGGTTCAAGTCCCGGCCCGAGCTGAGATGCTGCTGAGCTGCCAACAGGTGGCAGATGTCTCAGCTAAAAAATAAATAAATAAATTAAAAAAAAATAAATTATTACGTTGAGAACATGAATGTCAATATAGACACAGGCTGTTAATTTGCCAGTCACTGATGCATCCAGGGCCTGAGGGACCTCAGGCACTGCACGTACGTTAAGCAGCAGGTGATTGAAACATGGCAGGGAAGGACCAGGCCAACAAGGAACTCACACAAATAGATAGAACTGTCCAAAAGGAGCTACTTCTCCTTCCTGAAGAATGGATGCTCCTTGGCTTCAAAATTTGAAACTATCTAAGTGATTGGGCCTACCTGGTCCCTTTTGACTGTTTTATTTCCTTTTTAAAAAATAGATTGTACTATTTCTTCCTTGTAATTTGGCCCACTGTTGCCTTGAAATGAGAGAGTGATAAAGAAAGAGAGAAGAAATCTTTGATCATTTGTCATACTGTGGAAAATCTGACAGTGGCTTCAATGAACAGATGGAACCCCGGAGAATTTCCCAGCTTGGTCTTTCCACCGTGCTCTGTCTAATTGAGTAGAGGAAAACAGCCTTTGCGGGGACCTGGACAGCTGCCGAATGAAGCCATCGCCATTTCAGTGAGGCTAAAATCTCTGTCACGCGCCGGGCTTTTTTTTTTTTTGCACATGGCTCTTGCAGGCTGCTGAAGTATAGCAGTCGAGGAACCATGGCATTTAGTGAGATGCGGTGGCAAAAGCACTGGCCTGGGACCTGGGAGACTCGAGGTCCATCCAGCTGGTTCTGCCACAGCCAGCCTGGACATCTTGGAGGGATTCCTTCCGCTCTCTGAGCCTCAGTTTCCATGTTTGTAACATGCATGGATCGGAGTCGATGATCTCTTGGGTCTTGCTCAATTCTGACACGCAATGAGTCTTTTGCCACAGAGAAAAGGAGCTTAAAAGGGCAGGTTTAGAAAATTATTGCTTGGGGCAATACAACTGTTATCCTAGAAATGGAATTTTTAAGTGTTGTGTTTGGCGAAGATGAAGGCAGGTAAGGCCAATGAGGGGTTGGGGTAGGAGGATGTCTTTGGAAATGCTTTGGGGAATCTCTGCATCTTCC
>NW_017731388.1:4053096-4124520 GCF_001890085.2 Hipposideros armiger
TTCACGTATTGCCTCGTCCTCAGGTCCATCTATGGCATTTGAAATCTACAACCACGGTATAAGACGCACCCAGTTTTTAGACCCCAAATTTTTCGAAAAAAGGTGCGTCTTATACATGGGGAAATACGGTAGAACTTAGTACTTTCATCCATAAATTCCTTCATGATTTTGCCCCAGTTACCTCTTTATCCTCACCTTATGCAAGCCTCCTGGACATAGTCTTCCCTTTAAGTATATTATCTGCAGTTCTCCCAGGATACCACAATTGTTACCACTTTGTGCATTTTTACATATTACATTTCCCATGGATGTTTTTCCCTAGTGTTCTTCTAGTTAACTAGTTCATCAAAACTCACATCAAACCTCAATTATTCTGGATAGCCTTTTCTGATCTCCCTCTCCCATTATGATTTAAATGTCTTTTTACTAGGTGCCCATAGCATTAAACACACACCTCTATCTGACTATTTATTATGCTGTTTTGCAGTTATTACCATCCCTAGCACACTATCCAGAATATAGTAGGTGCTCATTTGATGTATGTTTAATGAATGATTTGCTGAGCTAAGCTTTCATCCTGTCTCAGGCTCATATTGCTTCCACATTTTCTCCTTTCTTTTTTTTTCATGCAGTAGGTCCCAGAGCCTCAGCCTCCTTGTCTTGGGGTTCTTTCATTGCTCAAAATTTGGCTACGTAGTGAAGTCTCTTTTATCAGTTCGGCCTTTTTTGTTGTCTCAGCGAAGAGTTCACAGGCCCTTTTTGTTTTATGTATTGATCACTTCATGGAAATAGAAGATAAAAATAACAGGCTAGTTTTAGAAGCTTACAGAGGTCTCAGTGGCTTTCTCCCACCGCCCTCTCCATCCCTTTCTGTGATGATAACGGGAACCTTAGCTAGACTTTTGCCCTCTGATTTTTATGCTCAGATTTGGAGCTCCCCAATCTTTTTCATTCCTTTCACCTCACCTTTAGAACATCATTCTTTCTGATTGGTCCCCCTTGGGACTGAGAATATGGTTAAGACAATTTATTGCCGCATAGCAAATTAACCCAAAACTTAGCAGCTTCATATAATAAACATTTATTGTCTCACAGTTTCTGAGGGGTATGAATACAGTAGTGCCTTTTTTGGGTGGTTTTGGCTCAGGGTGTCTCATGAGCTGTCAAGCCATTGGCTGGAGATAAAGTCTCAGCGAAAGGATCCCTTCAGTCTCACTCATGTGGTCGTTGGCAGGAGTCTCTGTCCTTTGTAGACTCCTAAACCAAGGTCCTCATTTCCTCATTGGCTGTTGCCTGGAAACCTCCTTCAGTCTCTTGCCACATGGACCTCTCCATAGGGCAGCTCACAACATGGCAGCTAGCTGCCTCAGAAGTGACAAGTTACCACTTCTGCCATATGCTATTGGTCATGCAGACCCAGCCCTGGTGTAGTGTGTGAGGGGACTACATGAGGGTGTGAATACCAGGAGTTAGGGGTGGGGTGGGTGGGGAGTCATTGGGAACCATCTTGGAGGCTGGCTTCCACAGACAGAATTGGGGTATTTTTGTCTCCCATGAAAAATAGCGTTTTTGAGAACTTCCTAGCTAATGGTGCTCAGTTCAGATGGCCTCTAGTGTACTTGGGAATTATTTTCTCTATGCATTTCCTTATTGATGTTTTGGAATTTACATCTAAACACTTTTTTTTTTTCAACTTTAGATACATCATTTCAGTGAGGCAGCTTTTGACCATTTGGAAGAAAGGGGAGCATCCCACACAATTAGGAGTGTACAGTGCACTCTTGGCCTTAAGCCATCGTATTTCCTAGACTCCAAGTGGCAAATTAGAATAAAACTTTCTAATTTTTGCTTTATAAGCATGACATTATTTTCAGCACACTAAAGGTGGGTGTCAGGAGAGTAGAAAGGTGCCCAAGGCATGCTGAAATGATAACTTAAAAAAAAATAAAATAAAATCTGCTTTGTGGTTACTTCCACTGCTTATAACTTATACTTCCATATCATTCACATAAATGATTTTCTAATTAGTTAGAAGTCATCAAGGAAAGACGGTTAATGCAGTTAGTTGTTCCTCAGAACCTAGTGGATAAATGGATGTGACAGAAACATGTCCAGGAGAATATTTTGGGGTCAAAGGATCAGAATGCATTGTTATGAAGTGGATCAGCATATGAGCAGGTGAGGTCTCTTGGTCCATGTAGTTCCACTCTTTTCACAGTGCAGCTACTGGACAGTGGTTCTTAAGGTAACACATGTAGAGTCTGGGTGGAGGGCAGGGTAGAGAGAAATGGTGATGGTTAAGGCTGGACCTACACAAGGAAGGCTCCAACCTCCTTTCTACCCTTTCTGCAAGCAGAGCACCACTACAATTTTTAAAATATTGGATCTCACATAACCACAGTTGCATTTTGAGAAAAGGTTTAGCAGGTTCCAAAAGAAAGAAAGCTGAAAACCTCTAGTTGGAGAGAGAATGTAAATGGAAGCACCTCTGGAGGACATCTCTAAGCACATGAAACTTTTTTTGTTAACCAAAAGAGTGAGCAGAAAGATGAAATGTGTGGTTTCTCTTCAAATTTCTCCCTTGGAGAAACCAAATCTTTTTCTAATGATGTTGCCTTTGTTCAAAATGTTGTTATCTGTTAAAATTACTATCAAAAGGCTTAGGATATTCTTCCTAATAACTCCCCAATCTTCTAAGGGAGGATTTGGCCTCCTGAAGTCACTTGGAGCCTGATCAGGCACAGGGTTTCTCAGTCATGGCACTATTGACATTTGGGGCTGTATAGCTCTTTGTTGTGGGGAACTGCTGTGTGCATAGTAGGGTGTTTAGCAGCATCCCTGGCCTTTACCCACAGATGCCAATGGAACTACCCCTTCCCTCCAATTGTGACAATCTAATATGTCTCCAGGAATTGACTAAGGTTCCCCAGGGCCACAATTACAGCTGGTTGGGAATCACTGGTCTAGTGAGTACAATGAATGACCAAGGTGACAGTTCTATTTTTGGCCCCCAAACTGTGGTTGAATGTGAAGCATTGTCATTGCTTTTCATATGGTTGGTTCAGAAGCTGACTTTGAAGACATTCTCCAAAAAGAAGTGCCAAGATATTTTGAATAAAGTCCTGGCATTGCTGGAATACGTGTTTTACCTCCTAACTTACATTTTTGGAAGGTAGCAGAATTATTTAGTTGTACCAGTTCTGGTATGTTTGTTATAAGCCAGGCCTGGTTCATTACAGTTTTGTCTTGTTCCCCACTAAGGTGTCTTCCTCACCAAGGAGAAACTGAAGTGAAAAAACAGAATGTGGTGCTATCTGCCTGGTAGTCCTTTGAGTAAAATTTGGGAGGGAAAAGTGGGAGAGAAACTTGGTTTGAAGTCTGGCATTAAAGATCACATTTGTGATTCACGTCGATTTCTACCTCAGCTATCTCCTGGAAGTTCCCTGGATGTCTCACTCTTCCTAGATATAAATGCAATCTCCTATTGTCATTTAATCATAAAACATACTTTGTTTGCTTACCTGACACTTTTAATAAGTTTGCATTTTCCCCCTACATGTCTCCAGGCATGATAAGAGCAATAACAGCAACAGCAAAAGAAAAGCTTTCTTTGAAAAGAATTTGTCCCTAATCGTTTGCAGCTGTAACAGACGACACCACCAATTAAAAAGCCTGGGCTCTGGCTCTGCCCAAATGAAGAGGCCACGTGCTGACCTTATGATCAGTCACCTTGGGGGCACCGAGGGTCGAGGGGCATCTGTTTGAAATTTCCTGTCACAACAGCGCCATTTGCAGAAAGGGCTAGGGAGCAAACAAGGACGGTGTGGGCTTTCTGCATCAGGTGTCTCCTCTGGTACAGTTACGGGAGAGGGGTCCTAGAAAAGAACGTGATGGCCTGGTGCCGAACGCCAGGACTCTATTAGGAATGAAGGCCCCAAATAGCATGTGGCCCTGGGTCTGGGCTGTCCTCAGTGGGGACCAAAGGCAAGAACAGAAACTCCAACCGAAAAATGCAGGTCCAGAGACTTACTGGAGCACCTAGTTGTAAAGGTGTGAGAAGTAAATGGACGCAAAAGGAGAATTTGTATAGGTTCGATGCTTTCAGTGGAAAGGGCTATGTCAGAATAAAGTGAATTTATTTTCAGGTTCCCTTTGTTATGGGCTAAGGTCTTCAAAAGACACAGAATGGAAGTAACCTATGGAAGTAACCAGAGCTTGACACCTAATAAATGGTGGATAGAATTATAAAAATAATTATCATCATTAATTGCACAGGATATTATCTATCTATCTATCTGTCTGTCTGTCTGTCTGTCTGTCTGTCTGTCTGTCTGTCTATCTATCTGTCTATCTATCTGGAGAGAACCAAGGTGGATATAGAGATGATTTAGGCCTGCAAGTTGATTGTGGCCTCAGTTACTTATTTTTAGGTAAGCTTTTAATTACCTGGAAACTTATCTGCCCTTATATCAGTTTCTTACAGCTGCTGTAGCAAAGTACCACAAACTGGGTGGTTTAAAACAGCAGAAGTTTATTTTCTTACAGTCCTGGAGGCCAGAAGTCTAAAGTCAAGGTGTAGGTGCGGCCGTGCTCCCTCCCAGTCGCCCTCAGAGTAAATTTTGTTGAGATAGCCTGTGGCCTCAAGGGCAGGACAGAAATATGCTGGGAGGTAGTGAAGGCTGGGGCTGGGGTCGTGGTATACTGGGCAAGATATTCTAACAACAGCATTCCCTTGTACTTGTTGAGACTTAAAAACTTTTCCCTGTGAAAGAGAGGGGTACATTGAGAGGCTCTGAGTGGAGATGACAGGGCTTGGTCATAGACAGCATATAGGGGCTGAAGGCCAGAGAGGGGCCGCTGATGACTGATTTGTTTGTGGAGACACAAGTGGTGTCACTGACAGATGTGAGGAAACTGGGAAGGTAGCGCATGCTGGGAAGGCAGATGGTGAATATGCTTTGAAAGAGTGGATTCTGGCCTCATGAAAGTGTAGAAAGCCCTTCCTTCAGCCACAGGGTCCCCATGACTTAGCACCATCAAGGCCAATTTTACATTTTGGCTTTACTGTTACCTTGTGTGTGTGTCTGAAGGGTGGGCAGGGACGTGTCAGAGTCTCACATCTCGAGGATGTCAGCAGTTGGAAAATAAAACCTCCTTGTTTTTGATAGGTCTGCAGAGCAATTTCTACCAACCGTTTGGAATGATGTGTGGAGCTTCGAATGATTTATTATTTTCAAAGCTAGGAAAATATACAGTTTCGTATGCTTAGTCAATAATTAGTGAATAATAAACTCCACCAAAGAACTTCTGTAATTTTTCAAGTACCAAATGTTTTCCTTCTCAAATGTCTGTTTTTCTCAGTCATTGACTGCTATTCAACCATTTAACTGGTTAATATGAGCACCCAAGATAAATAAATGGAGACCTTTTAACCTGGAGGCTTTGAGTGACAGCTTGGACTAAACCATCAGTCTTCCACCAAAAGAAAACACAAAAGCGACCCTTAACAAAGTTAGACGCAGGCATGTTTTGAAGGTCACGCAATTTATTTTTTGAGGGAGAGGAAGGGTAAAGAATTAAATTTTATTAATTATATGTATATTTTCAGTCCCATTTAGTTTTGCAATAGTGAAGAACTTCATAGAAAGACTCAAATTATTATAAATTACAGAAGAGGTCCAGACATTGGGAGTTTTCTAAATCAAAGTTGTTTCTCTCTACCTCCTGTGTCTTTGTGTTCTGTCACAAAAAGGCTTTTCTCTACAATGATTTTGTACAATTTCAGAGCTTCTGATAAGATGTAAATACCTGAAAAAAAATATATATAGTTGTGTTTTTTTCGTTCTCACAACATAATTTAGCCTTGACATGGAAACCCTGTCATAAGAATTCATGGTTTGCACTGTCTAGAAAAATGGAATATTGAAATATCCTACTTGAGGTTCAGTTTTGCAAACGACATTTCAAACACACACATGATCACCCACGCATGCACACACACACACACACACACGCGTATATATGCACATGTGCACACACACGATATCTGAGAAAGAAAGGGCCCAGCAGGAAGGCTGAAGAGGAGAAACAGAATAAAAATAACAGACACACTGCAGAAAGCTCCCAGAGGCAGGTTGCCTCATCAGCAAAACGCTTTCTTGTCATTTCCTCAGTTCAATATTGAATGGCTCCAGTGTTCTCATGAGATTGTACATTAACTTAATAGACACTTCTGCTGGAAAAATTTCTCTCCCAGTCATGCAGATTTTCTTTCTTTCTGCCTTATCGTTCCTTTTTTCCCCACGTGGGTTATTAGAAACGTGGGCTGTGATGCCACACTTGGTTGTATTGAAGAGTCAGTCAGGTAGAGATATGAAAGGCTCGTCATCCTGAAAGGAGATGCATTTCCAGGTGGGAAGGAGGAGGGGGGATGAAAGAGAGGGGGTGTGCCTGCTTTGCCAGTTTGCTCCCTGGCATTACCTCAAAAGAGAATATCACTCAGAAGAGCCCAATTAAGGGGCAGGCCTGCTGGGTGATTGCTCAGAGGTGTGAAGACATCACTGGAAAAGTTGGAAATAGTGTGCCAGTTAATTAAGGTTATTACAAGTAACTAGAGGAGCATTTAGCACCCCTAAATGGAACTTGGAAAATGAAATACCGCTTTCCCGCGCTTCTTCTACCCCAATAGATAGATAGTGACCTCGAAGAATATCAGTCTGAAATGACTCCAGACTGCTGGGCTGCCTGATGTGCCCAAATGTCTAAATACTGCCCTGGTCAGGGCCACTCAGTATGTTCACTTGCTTCTTTGGCCACGTCCCATCACAGGCCACAACACCCCAAGTGTGCCCAGAGCAGGAGACGTGGCGAGCAAGCACTTCTCAGTTGTATCCATAAATGAACTCTTGGCCATAGCCCCCACTCCCTCTTCCAGAAGAGTCATTCTAGCCTATTTTAAATGAGTTTCCCATTAAATAGCAATGACTAATATAATTATTTGCTCCAAATTGGTTTCATTGTTTCTGCCTGGAATTGCTGACCATAATTTCCTGCTTTACAGTCATGTTCTGTGTTCATGAGGCTGGCCTTATCCCTAGCTCATCTCTCCCGCCCTTATCGCCCGCCCATCTCTGTTAACCCATCCTGCCACCCTGAGCCCAGCCCTCCCAACCTCTCCCTTCTCCACTCACCCTCGCTGCACTGCTCATCACCAGCTCCCACAGATACCCCATCTGTGCATAGCGGGAGCTCGGCTGTGGAGTGGAGGTTGGCTGGCAGGGTTACATTTTAAAAGAACGATATCCAGACTTTGATGAGAAGCTGCTAGAGTAAAAGTGGTAGTTGTAAATTTTTGTCTATATGGCTGTCAAACTCTATGGGATTTTATATAAACTATGAACAGAAATTTAAAAAAGAGATAGACCCAAATTGGTCCCAGTAAGACAAAAAAAAAGAAAGAAAGAAAAAAGATGCATTTATGTGATTATAAAGCCCCTAGTAAATCACAGGTATGTTTGACCTTCTCTGGAAACTGGAAAGGGCTTGCTATTCACTGAGTGAGGTGGGTGTTTGTTCCTGGACATCTACCTCTCTCAGCTTCAAGTTACATTTAAAGCAAGCATCATATCCCAGATCAGAGTGATTTAAAGATGTAAATGGTTAGACCTTTCCCAAAAATGTTGCCTGATAAGCTTAAGGAGTTAGCCCCAGTATGTACATTTAATAATTTCTAGAAAACCCTCGCAGGTGTGTTAGCAGATCCACTAACGGAAAGGAATGAACCATTATTGAGCTATTATTACTCAGGAGTTTTATATGTATATTATTTAATCTTTACCAAAAGCCTATACAGATGCTCTTTGACTTATGGTAGAGTTATGTATGGATAAACCTATCATACATTGAAAATACCTTAAATTGAAATGCACTTAATACACCTAGCCTGCTGAACATCATAGCTTAGCTTTGCCTAGCTTAAACATGCTCAGGACAATTACATTAGCTTACGGTTGGGCAAAATTATCTCACTGCTGCTGTCCAGCATCACAAGAGAGCATTTACTGCATATTGCTAGCCTGGGAAAACATACAAAATCAAAATTTGAGTATGGTTTTTACTGAGTGCTTATACTTTTGCACCATCATAAAGTTGAAAAACTGTTAAGTCGACCATTGTTACACCGGGGAACATCTGCGTATATGGATGAGTATCAGTTAGAATTAGTGTTAAAAAACTATAACAAACCCCCAAATTTAAGTGGCTTCACACGATAGGTTACTTTTCTTGTACAAAAACAGCCATGTTGGTTCCAGGACAATGGTATCATGGATAAGGGAGAGTGAAGTGGCGAGACCTCTGCTCCACGTAGAGACTCGGGGACTCAGGATGATGGAAGCTCTGCTCTCTACAACACGCGGCTTCCAAGTTTGCCTTTAATGCCAGAGGGAGGGAGTGAAAGAGCATGAAGTAGTGAGCATGAGAGGGTTTCATGATTCTGACTTAGAAGTTACGCATCATCATTTCTGTACCCATTTCATTGAGTAGAACTGAGTCTCCTGGATATCCTTGACTTCAAGGATGGCTGGGAAATGTAGTCTAGCTAAGGACTCCGGGAAATGTAGTCTAGCTAAGGACTCAGGAAGAAGAGGAAATGGAACAGTTGAATAGCTAGTGGTCTTTGTCACAGGCAGAAAATGCTGGAAATTGTCATTCCCATTTTGCAGGTGAGGAAGCTGTAACTTATCCTAGGTAACTCAGTAAGTGACTGAGAAAGGATTTGGGGGTATAGGGCATCCTGGCACCTCCAAAAATTCCTGATTAAAGCATTCCAGTAATTGTAATTGACATTTATTGTACCTTTCACTTCGCAATGATACTAAGATATAGATTTCCTTATCCCACAAGTGCCCGGCCAGAGAGTTGAGGCTCAGGGTTGTTCTCTAACATGTCCAATTAGAACAAGGTAGGACTGCGATGCAAACTCCTTCTTTCAGGCTCCATGTGCTGTCTCTGGCCATCCCTCTGTAATGCTTCCCATCTTGACTCCTTAGAGCAGCGGTTCTCAACCTGTGGGTCGCGACCCCTTTGGGGGTCGAACGACCCTTTCACAGGGGTCGCCTAAGACCATTGGAAAACAAAAAGATACTTATATTATGATTCATAACAGTAGCAAAATTACAGTTATAGAGTAGCAACGAAAATAATTTGATGGTTGGGGTTCACCACAACATGAGGAACTGTATTAAGGGGTTGCGGCATGAGGAAGGTTGAGAACCGCTGCCTTAGAGAATCAGCCCTCGATTCATAATGGCTGCTGGATGGAGGTTGGGGGAGGGCTGGGTCAAGTAGGTTAGCTATAAACTTTCCTTGAGTAGACTTTACCCTTTATTAAGCACAACTTTGTTCTATTCCTGCTGTTTTAAAAATCAATTCTCCCATCTCTTCACGCAGCTTTGATTGGAAGTCTTCATGGGAAAATAGGCCTTTACATTGAGTAATATTTACGGTAGTGCTACTTTCTCCCACATATTCACAGACATTATTCTGAATAGAGAGAGGGAACGGGGGTTATCATCATAAACACATGTTTATTGAGTACCTTATTACAGAGGAACTCACAATGCCAAGAAATGATCAGGCATGCCATAGGGTCCCTGTCCTCCCTGGGCTTACAGATAGGTTAGGGAGCTAGAACATGGCTATATAAAAATATAAATGACGACACAGGGTGGAGCTTGCCGGGAGCCAAAGGACCAGTGCCAATACTAAGTGTTACAGGATGGCTAGGAGATGGTGTTTGAGCAGTCACTAATATGCTGGCCTCAGTCCTAGGTGATTTCATATGTTATCGCATTAATCCTACAGGAATTCAGCGGTGGGAGTAATTTCTGGGGACTGGATGGTCAGAATGCCTTGAGAGAGGAGGTGAGACTTGAGCTGGGTTGAATTATATGGTGATATTTCTCAACAGTAATGAAAGCTGGCTGAGCTGAAACCCAGAGCATAATTTCTCACTGGCTGGCTGCTCCAGATAGTAATAGCTTCAGTGCCCTTCAGAATGGGATTTTTCTAGGCCTGTGAAGATGTGTGAGGTGTGCCTGGCAGGTAAACATTCTTGCATTTGCCTTCCTCCCAATCTCTTTAGTTAAATACACTTCTCTTTTCTTGGTTAGTTCTTCCAAGCCTCCAGAAGTTCTGGAACCTCGCTGCTGCAGCTGAAATGTCAGTTCATGGAATGGAAAGTATGCAGAGAAGGGGAAAAGATCTTTTAGGTCCTTTTTCACATCGTTGGTAGGGGCTGGACGCAAGGAGAGAGGGGGGCCTGGCTGAAGTGCGAGGGAAAAGATGATCCTAGGAAAGATATCCTCCTATTTCTGAGTCACTTCTCTGATGTGATTTCTGCTCCTTATGTAGAATTCAGTTGGGTTCCTGCAGAAGGCTCCCAGATTGATACTTTTCCTCCAAGAATTAGGAAATAATAGTAAACATGGGTAATATGTATTGAGGGCTTACTACAAGTATAAACTCTCCATATGGATTATTTTATTTAATTCTTACAATAATGCAGGTCCATTTTACAGATGAGGAAACGGAGGCTTAGAGACATTAACAAGTTGCTCAAGATTATGCAGCTAGTAAGAGGTATACAAAGGAACTTGGACCCTCAATCTTCTAATTTTTTCCCCCCTTAACTTTTTTTATGTAACAGCTTTATTAAGATATAACTCATATACCTTATAATTCACACATTTAAAATGTACAATTCAGTGGTTTTTAGTTTATTCAGGTATGCAGCCATCACTACAATCAATTTTTAGAACATCTTCATTTCTTGAAAAAGAAACCCTGTACCGATTAGCAGTCCCTTCCTATGTGTCCCCCAACCCCTCTGTCCCCCGCAGCCCTAGGCAACCGCTAATCTATTATTACTTCCTGTTTCCAAGGATTTGCCTATTTCATATGAATGGAATCATACATTATGTGGTCTTCAGAGACTGGCCTCTTTCACTTGGCATGTTGTGTTCAAGGTTCATCCACACTGTAGCATGTGTCAGTACTTCATTGCTTTCTATAGTTGAATTATTAATGTTTTAGTATATGGACACACCACATTTTATTTATCGATTCATCAGTTGATGGACTTTTGGGTCGTTTCTACTTTACAGCTATTATAAATAATGCTGCTATGAATACTTACATGTGAATTGTTGTGTGGGCATATGTTTCACTTCTCTTGAGTATTTACCTAGGAGGGGAATTGCTGGGTCATATGGTAACTCTCTGGTTAACCTTTTTGAGGACCTACTAGACTATTTTCCAAAGTGACTGTAGCATTTAACATTTCTACCAGCATGCAATCCTGCGTTAACCACTAACAAGGTAATTTATACCCTGGTCACTTATTTGCACAAAAATATCCATACACCTTAGTAAAGCTTTAATAAAAACCAATTAGAAACTGAAGAATTTTCTTAATGACAGTCTTAAAGCCAAATTCCAAGTTTGAAAGTGTTGGTGTTTTTTGATGTAAAGACATCAGTTGAGCTAAGTGCCAAAGAGGTAAATGATGAGAACGACCATGTTTGTATTTCCCTTTGTTTCCTAAGGCATTAGGGGGATTTTTCCGCTTATTTCTAAGACTGAGTGGTTTCTGGCAGTACCCGTGCAGGTGCTGCAATAGCCCAGCATTGTCTGTTATTCTGAAAAGCCATTGACATTTGCTGAAAGACAGCACACAAAAGACGACATGCATAATACTATGCATATGTCATGCTGGTATCTTGAAAAAGTACTCCGGGCATCAAGTTCACTGCCACTTGCTTGCAAGTGACATAAACCTTTAAGGCCATAAAAAAAAAAAGAAAAAAAGAAAAAAAAAAGCAGAAAGGAAAGAGAAACATGAAAATTCTTTTTTCTCCCCTTTGCAACAGAGTTTTGAAAGGGGCTCAAAAGGTGATTTTCTACAAGGTATACTTGAATGCGTCTGAGGCTTGCCATCTGGGAATGGAAGAGCATTTGCTGAGAGCTAACTCTGAGGGCACCAGGCAGATATGAGAAGAACATAAGTCATGGTCTCTGCCCTCTGGGAGTGTCTATCCTGCATTATTACAGAATAACAATGCTAAACCATGACTGTAAATGCTATAGGGGTGGAGAGAAAGGACAGGTGGAGCGTCCTGGAGTGGAGGCTAAGAAAGTTTATGCAGAAAGTGGGAATGGCTGTAAAGAAAGCCAAGCCAGGATTCCGTTAAATTTGAAAAAATGGCATGGCTATTTCAGGTGAACCCAGTGGCATCAACATGACATGAGCCAGAATATTTAGGGGTTAGTGGACAGAGAAGCCTGGCTGGAGAAAAAGGTATATATGAGAGCTGGAGTGAGAAAAGGTTGGAAAGCAGCAGTGCATCATGGGAAGAACATTGGACAGGGAGGGCATCTTGACATATGGATTCTGCTTTCAGTTCTGCCACTAACTAGCTTTTGATGTAGGCTCTGTGATTTAGCAACTTAGGGCATTTGTTTCTTAATCTGTGGATGATTAAAGTTAGACTAGTCCTGGCTTCACATTACAATCTTCTGAATGTTTGTTTAAAATACAGATTCCTGGATCCCATCCCTGGAGATCATATTTTCATAGGCATAAAGTGTAGCCCAAGAGTAGTGGGTCTCTTGGCTGCACATTGAAATCACCTGGGGAACTTTTAAAACTAGCAATGCCTTGGTTCCCACCCTCCAGAGATTCTGATTCCACTGGTCTTGGGTGCAGCTAGGTTTTAGGAGCTTCCGAAGCTCCCCAGGTGATTTTTAATGGGCACCCCAGAAAGCCACAATCTCTGGTGAATTGTGACGTAATGGAGGGCGGGCTAGAGACTCCACTGGAATGAGGGGACCCTAAATTCCCTTAACTCTGAGGGCCTTTGATTCTGTGAAAAGTATATTGGGCTCATGTGGAAGAGGGCCTTAAATGCTGGACTAAGAGATTTGTACTTTGTTTTATAGGTAGTAGGAGACATGTAAGATGTTTGAGCAGAGGAATAATTTAAGACCCTTCACCTGTGTGCATTTCATTGCTTTGGAGCATGATAGCTACCATCAGGGAAAGAAAGGAAAGGAGAAAGTTGCCTCTTCATTCATGCTGTGGCTGGAAAGGGCTGGCCATCTCCAAGTCCATTGTATGACAAGGTCTAGCACAAACAGAAATAGCGATGGGGGAGAAGTGGAGACATGGCCTGGGGCAGCAGGGCAGTGGAGCCTGGTCTTAACTCAAGTGTAGGCCCCAGTGGTGGGCAGGAGGCAGCTGCCGGTAGGGTAGATTTTAAATTATATTTTAAATTACACTCCCCTTTCAATTCTCCTTTTAATCCTCAGATGACTCAAGGCCAGTCTCAGTTGACCAGTAGTATGGCTCTAACAGCTCCTGACACTTGCCGGTCTCCCGTATTGACAAAGAGGGAGAAAGCCCCAGACTTGGGCCCCAGGCTTTGAGCCCCAGGCAGCTGATATATTTAGCTGGAATTTAGCAGCATCTCTCCTTATCTAAATCCACATGGTTCCTGAGTTTCAGGGGGTTCAGACAAGGGGGTGTTGAGATCTTTTTCTGGCAACTAACATTGCTCTTCCATTTACAGTACTGACTTGAAGTTTTGCTTCTTGAATAAATGTTGGTAAAAACATGAGTTGATTTAAAGCGAAATGTTAATAACAGCACAGATGGAAAAGTGAGGCAGAAAGGATATACAATTGTGAAGAAATATACAAATAAATGAACTTCAGGAAATGCTAGCGAGTTCTTTCCCGAACCTGGACTGAGGGAGAAAGCCCCATCCAGAGTTCTTAGTGCTGGTCTTCTCACGTCTCTAGAGTCTAACAGTGGCGGTCTCCATGGGATAATCTTTAAAATTTTTTCAGGTCTGAAATTCTGTGTCCGTGACAGTATTTCTAAAATACAGCCTCTGCCCTAGGAGACTGATCATACCTGGTTATTCCCCAGTGGCATGGTAACACCCTGCCTCCCATTGGGTGCTGAGAGCTGGTGGGCAGCTCCCTGGCATAAGCCCTGGCAGCCTTCATGGGGGACCACCAGCCCAGATTTCTTAGGAAATTGCAAGGCAAGAACATTTTAAGGAATGCGAGCCCTGCAGGCTAAAACATCAAAATCTTTCAAGGGGGAAAAAAAATCCAAAGCAAAATGAGCAAAACAAAACAAATACTAACAAAAACCAAAACAAACCAAGTAGCCTTGTAGTTAGTTACCAACTGAGTTTCCCCGCACTTTCAAAATTTTTTTGGGGGGAGATTTGTCGTTTCTCTTTCTTTCCTAACAATGATTTACCAGGGAACAGATGATGAATCCTATTTCAAATGTGATCATTGCCTCTATATCTATGCTTCATTGGATCAACATGGAAAAATTCCTCTCCAATCTCCCCTTAGCCCCCCGCCCCCTGCCCCAAGTTAGTGCCAACAGATGTTCTTCCACAGATCATGGGGGAGGAGTTTTGTGGTTCTCAAATGTTAGTGTTTATAAGAATCACCTGGGGAGCTCATTGAACATGTAGGTCCTTGGGCCCCAACCTCAACAATCTGATTGAGCAGGTGTGGGGTAGGGCCCAGGAGCAAGGATCTTTATTTAGCAAGCTTCCCCAGTGATTTTGGTGCTGATGGTCTGCAGACCACCCGCCCGGAAGTCCTGCACCAAGGGAAGGTACGTGATGCATGCAAAAACGTCTATCTTACTGAATGTTCTCCAAGTTTCTAGCCAGGGCCAACTTAGTGCTGTGGTGTGAACCTCTGTGCCCCATCCCCCTGTGCTTCACCCCCCACCCCCACCCCATTTTTACTCAGGCTTTAAATGAATATCAAGGGCAACTCTGATGTGATCAATATCTCAACAACAGGGAAAGGATAATATAACACTTTATGGGTGTACATGTGGGCAGTTCAGAAGTTTGCCTTCAAATTCTCATTTTTTAGCTTTGTGATCTTGGGCAGGTCGCTAACCTTCCAGTTTCAATTTTTTCATCATTAAAATGGGGTTTACAGCAGGGTTAATTGAGATAATCCATATAAAGCCCCCGGTATGAGGTAAGCAGTCAATGAAGGTTAGCTGTGTTTAGTATGGGAGGCGCTGGGAGAAAACAAAAGAAATGGGGCTGGAAGAGCAGGATATGGGAGGTGTTGTGAAAGTGGAGCTTGGATCCCTAAGGTTTCCTATGACCAGGAGAAAGGCGGAGCTCCTTTTACTAAGGGACGTGCATGCATGTGAGCATCTCATCCTGTCCATGCAAACTTCTATGGCTCCTCAGTGCCCTGAGAGGCAGCAAAAGTCAAGTACAATGTGGGGATGGAGTCCAAAGCAGGAGAGAACCATGCTGATTCCAGATTCCCCACCGGGGGTCTCAACTTGGCATTCACACCACAGAGGTCATTCCATGTCAGATTTCTGGGCATAGAGGGTCCTCGGTGATACCATGGAGCTCTCAGCCAAGTGCCCCATCTATAAGTCTACCATGACTGTGTCCTGGGCTGTTCTCAACACAGCATCCGCTGGGCAGCCTCCAGCACCTGCGGTGTTGGCTAATGCCTCCTAGGAATGGTTTTACGGTGATGTCTCAGCAAACAAGGGGTAGTTGCTTCCAGAAAGCCAGCAGGGCTTTGCCAACACATTGCTCAGGGTTCTGACACATACTTTTTTTTTTCCTCAGGTGCCTACCAAAGTTTATGCACAAATAGTTCAGGCATGAGATATGTGAAACAAATTCCCCTTATCCTTTTCCTGTATGCAAAAAGTACCTTGACTTGGACAGAGAAGGCAAAAAACTTTTTCCCCAGGGTGTGTCCAAGTCTCAGAGCATGAATTGGGCCTGTTTGAGCTCTTACAATGTTTTGTTTGAGTGGTCAAGCCTGCTGACTAGGAAACATGGATAAATCTAAAGAGTAAAACAAGAGGGAGTTAGAAATTTTAAGATAGCCAGGCTAGCTGCTGCTGCTGCCTCTGGGGTGACCAAGAGGAGGAAGAAATCTGGCTCCCTAAACTTGCCTCCCCTTTCCCTTCTCTGTATCTTTTTTTCTTTTCTTTTCTCCAACCACTCAGTTTCAGGAAAGAAGGAGAGGGAAGGGAACAAACACAAGAGCAGAGAGCAAAGAGTTTTGCCTTTTTGGTCTAAACCTCTGATCTTTATCACATTTGGAATTTCTAAAGTCACCTTGGAATCCCAACTGGTAGGGAAACAATTGTTCTGACTTCTAAAGTGAGGTGTACATGTAAACACCAACCATCATGACTTTTACTGAAGGTATATGTTGTTCAAGTGTACAGACAAACCAGAAAATCACCACCTTCCACGGCTGTGAGCCCCACCCCCTCCCTCTGCCACGTTCTTTTTCCTGCCACCGGGATACACTCTTTTCCTGCCTGGCAGCAGCTCCAGCCATGTTTTCTCCCACTGTCAGCCCAATATGAATCCAATAAGAGCCTCCCTCTGTGTCGCCAAACAAACCCCCCACTCCTGATGCAGGGGAAAGACGCGGACCCCTGACCCAGCCAATAATAACAATGTTGTAACATGTTCTAGATTTGCCTCTTAGGCGCTGGGCTTGCTTTCCCCACCTGCCTTTAATTTTTCCTCTTACCACAAGCCAATAGAGATATGCATCAAAGACTTATCAGAGGAGTGTGCTCAATAGAACTGAAATGCCCAGTCTATCTAATTTAGCAAATTCTAAATAGCTACCTTTAAGTTCAAAGAATATCATTGTTCCTATGTTCCTTTAAAAAAAAAATAAAAAGGAAAAAAGCTCCTTTGGCTAACTGAATGGAGACAAGCCACTAAGAGAATGTAGCAAGGTATATAAAAAAAAATAGAAAATACAAGAAAATGGAAAGTTAACAGAACATTTTCGAGCAGTAATTTAAGTTTTCACAAAGGCTTAGGGTTGGTCCGTATTCTGATGTCACTGAAATATCCCTGATTTAAACATAAGTACTTTAATAACTAGTTAGGGAAAGAAAAACTTTCTTTCCCAGGCAAGCAGACATAGAAACCTTTCTGTTAGATTCCTTTGATTACAATAGTTCTTTGTTAACAGATTGTAACTTTGCCCCCGGACTGGTGATAAGCTCTTAAAATGAAAGACCTGTCCTTCCCTGAAGAGAAGTGTTCACTTTGAAGATGGATTGAAAAGAAAATAAATGTCTAGCATTTAAATTTTATTCTTATTTGTCTTTAAGTGTCTCTGCCTGAGAAGTCTGACAAAATCAACATTAGTGTGGAAATAAAGCCCAAGCCCACTGAATGGAAAAGATTATTCGCACTTGTTGCTTGGAAACCCTTCTCAAATTAGAAAAATAGCGTCATCTTTAGGTGTGTCTCTGCTGCTCAAAGCAGAAGTCGGGCAATTATCAGATTCATTTGATTAAGTGAGCGATTGAAAGAAAAGTATCCACTTTGGAAGGCCTGGATTATCTAGCCTGGTTTTATGATGATCAAATTAAACAAGTGACCAGATCAGTAATTCACTTGGAGGAGGGTAGCTAAGAGTCTTTGGTTCTCACCTAGGAGTCACTTCATCAGAGAGTACACCAATTATGTTATAATATGATTATTATTAGTTATTATTTTGCAATACTATTTATTTTGTAATACCATTTTCGGAAATTCTAGGATTTAAAAATGAGAAGAAACTTGAAAGATGGTTCCATTTCCTCCCATTTTACAGTCAAACAAATAGAGGCTCAAGGTCACACACTTCATTGGTCAGGATTAGAATCCAGAGCTACTAATTCCTAAGCCAGGGCACTGTCTGTCCCCTCCCATTACCATGTCATTTGATGACTAGAGACTTTTGCTGAGAGGAGCCAAGGAACTGAGATGCACCGTAACTTGAACTTGTGCATTCTATCTCCCTCCTCTAGGTACCCTTCCATCCATTGATTATAATGGTCATGGGGAAAAATACATTGAGGAAAGAAGACAGACATAGAAAAGAGACAGATTGAGAAAAGCTTGGGCAAAAATGTTAGAGAAGGAGCCCAAAGCTAGGGAAACGGCCTAGTCAGATGGGTGGGTTCCACTCCACTCAACACAGGGAAGGAGGGGCCCAACTCCCTCTCCCCTGCTCCCCAACCCCCACGCCAGCACTGCTTTCTGAGCATTTCTTCCACACTTCATCTCCATTTCCCCTACAGTGGATGAGTGTTTTCATTCCTGTTATGCCTGAGAGGGTTCCAAAAATACACGGAGAAAGTCTGGCTATATGGTATTTAGAATTGGCCCCAGAACAGAAACTGCTCTGAAAAGGGGCTTGTTTTCAGTGTCTGTTAGTCTGCCAGGATCCAGCACCATGGTGTAGGCTGCGAGTTGGAAATAAGCACTTGCATATTTGTGTGTTGTTTCAGCCAATCGCGAGCATTTGAGTTTTACTCATGGCCGAGGTCCATTTTAATGATAATGCCCACTTAGGAGTCCAGGACTTTTGATCAGGCGGACAGGAGTCAAATCCTGGCTAGACCCCTATTTAACCATGGACACATTTCTTATTCACTTTTGGCCCCCGGTTTCCTTACCTGCTATGGGAATAATAATACATGCCTCAGAGGTTAACGAGGAGTGAAGAAGATAATGCTCCTAAAGGGATTACCACTGTGTGTGGCAGGGAGTCAGCTCAGGAGGTGGTGATTGGCACCATCATTATCATCATCAAGTTGTAACTATGTATCAGGGCTTGACATGTATCTGTGTTTAAAAAAATGTGAACCTGAATCACAGGCTTTCATAGAACAATCTAGAATAGTCTCTCCATTTGGTTGAGGGTATAGCTGTAAGTATTGGGTGAAGTTGAATTTCCCTTAGATGTGTATTTTTGAAGAATTTGGGCAGAGCAGAGTTGGGGGCATGCCAGGGCTGTACCTGCTGGATCCGACCTGGCTTCAGGTTTAATGTGTAATATGAGAGGCAGGGTGGTAGGTGTGCGAAGAGAGGGGTCAGTCACTCGGTTCGCACTGAGGTTCTGGGATAGATTCTGGGTAAATCCAGAACCTGGAGGTCTCCATGGAACTTGGTTGCAATTGGAAAGGATGTCCTCATTAGCTGTGACAGGACCACTCTGAGTGTTAAAACTACTTCTACTTCTGTCTGGAGAATCTTTTTTTTTTTAAACTTTATTGGGGAACAATGTGTTTTTTCGAGGACTGATTAGCTCCAAGTCAAGTTGTTGTCCTTCAATCTTAGTTGTGGAGGGCTCAGCTCAGCACCAAGTCTAGTTGCTGTTTTCAATCTAGTTGCGGGGGGCGCAGCCCACCATCCCATGTGAAAGTCAAACCAGCAACCTTGTTGTTAAAAGCACATGCTCTAACCAACTGAGCCATCGGCCACCCACTGGCAGCTCAGCTGCAGCTCAGCTCAAGTCGTTGTCTTCAGTCTAGTTGCGGAGAGTGCAGCTCACTGGCCCTTGTGGGAATCGAACCAGCAACCCTGTTGCTCAGAACACATGCTCTAACCAACTGAGCCACCAGGCTGCCCTGTCTAGGGAATCTTAAAGTCTTGTCTCCTGACACCCATGTATGGCATGATTATAAGGTTCATGAGTCTTTTTCTACTGATAATTTCCAACTTTAAAATGCCTACAGAGGATGTAACTTCCCAAGTGATGTCATCAGGGATTTCTGGGCATGTCTACTTCATCATGCCTTTAATAAGGCCTGGGACTACCCCCTGTTTTGTGTTTAAATTGTGGTGCTACTACTAACTAGTCGTGGACTTTGGCAAAGTACTTAAACTCCTTGAGTTCCATTGAGAATGCCTTAGTGGATCTTGATTTATTAGGTTACTTGCCCAGATGAGGGCTGGCTGAAGAAGTGGATGAAGGAGTGTAATCAGATACAGTAAGTCCCTGACTTACAAACATTCGATTTACAAGCTTTCACAGATACGAACAGACCTTGCATTACGAACATTCATGGATGCGAATTCATGGAAGGAGCTCACGTGTGTGATCCCAGGTGTGGGCCAAATTCTATCTTGCCCTCCATCCCCTATTGCTGATGATCCTTCAGCTCCACCATCTCCCACCTGCCCTCCCTCCTCCAGTTAGTAACTCTCTTCTTGTCAGTTCACTTCATGCAATCCCCTATATGCCAGTTTGTTGTACTGTACTGTACCACCATTTTAAGGTAACTGTAAAAGTAAAAATAACTTATTTACAGTATTTGTGTGTGTGTGTTGAGTTTTTTTATGCTCTACATTGTATATTTGTGTCAAAGGTGTATAAGATTGCCTTTGTCAGACTTACAAACGAATCCGACTTATGAACGTTCTCCCGGAATGGAACTCGTTCATAAGCCAGGGACTTAACCATAGTTTTATAGGTATTGATGGTGTTGGTGTTGACTTTGGGCAGGCAAGGGATCCAAAGTCAGGAGGAGGACACAGCCAGGAGAGTTTGTAGAGCCAGAGTTCCTAGAATTGGTCAGGATCTCTAATTTTGCAAGAAAGCCAGAGCAGGCAGGTCTTCTGGTAGATTTTCAGAGTGACGGGTAGGACCCAAATACAGGCTGGACTATGTTTGGGTCTGTGATATGACACGGGACAAATTCCTTGACTTCTCGGATCCTCAAATTTTGTGTGTGTAAAATGGGGACAACTACCACCTCTCCACCTACTCTGCAGTGTGTTGTGAAACTCAAGGTCATTTGCGTAAAAATGCGTTGTAACGTTGATAGGCAATTGAAACACATTCATAGCTTTCTTACTAAAGGAGATGACTGAGTAATGCATATCTCACTTCCTTCTACTACCGTTTTCAACATTCCCCCTTCTGTTCTCCTTATCTCCACTTGTTTGAGTCAGGGGCGTTGTGCTCATTAGTGCAACATAAGAAAACCAGTTGAAATGATGTAATATTTAGGACTCATCAGCATGCAATGATGAGTTCTTATTTTAATTATATTAGACAAAAGGCAAACACCTGATGGAAGTGAATTTGACATTTACAGTCAGAAGAAGGCTTTGCTTTTTCCTAATAACCTTAAGTCTAATAAAAGATTTGAAAAATTAGCTGATTTTATGGGTGATAGGACAGATTTGTGGGTAGGGAGGGGCATGATGATGGAGATTTGGAGTTGAAAAATCAACTAGAGAGATTAAAGTGTGGAAAATGCCTATGGAACCTATTCAATTCTGCAAAGGAAATTTCCATTTCAGAATAACTTACTTGACCAGATGCATTATAGCTCTGCCTGCCCCTGGTTTTAACTTTTATTAGGTTATTCCATCTGGCTCCTGGTCACCATTAGAAAGTATTATATGTGAGGAATTTCTGCAGTCTGAGGTTTCAGTTCATGGAGAATTTTGATATTTCCACTTATCTTTATTGGACTGCTTGTAAAGAGATGGAAGCTCTTTAACCAAACATTGTCTCTAAGTCCATATGGAGAGAAGATAATGGGTAAGTGATTAAACTGTTAAAATGGAGAAAAAGCAGGATCCATTAATGGTCAGAAGGAAGACATAAGGTGGTACACTGAACTATTTGGCTGCTTGTCTGGGCTACTTGTCTGGGCTACTTAATGAGAGAGAGAGAGAGAGAGAGAGAGAGAGAGAGAGAGAGAGAGAGAGAGCGCGAGCGAGCTCCATTTTGGGTAAAATTGCGATGGAGGCTAAGGTATTTCTTGTCATTCCTCCTTTTTTCACGTTTGTTCTCATTGCTTCTCCCTACTGGTCCAATACTTTGTTCCTCTCTCGGCCTTAACCTTGGTCTTCAAGGCCTGCTCTAGGTGTTTTGCTTTCCTACATGCAAAGGGAAATTGATCATTAACAGCTTGCCATGGAATTAGTGGGGGTATGGGAGGCATTTGCTTTTTCAAGCTTTTGCTTCAGAAAAACTCTTGGACTGAAAAGAGTGGAAATGTTGACCAGGATATCAAGGGCAGGGGTCTAGTGTTTGGCAAAGTCATTTCACTCAAGGACCCAGTGTTTCACCTGGGGGAGAGTTTGACAAAGAGGTGAGAGCTGTTCTGGGAAGCAGTGACAGTGATAAGGGGGCACACTGGTGCTGGTTCACTCTAGTGTGCAGAGGTAGGAGACAGGAGAGGATTTCATGCGAGTTCTCAGGTGAAGGGGCCCACGATGTGAGTATGAGCTCCTAGGATCTGACAGGGCTGACAGGCATTCTTGTAGTGAGCGGGAGGCAGGGACGGGACATGCCAAAGCCCTTCCAACTCTAAGTACGGTGATTCAGCCATGCTCCTTTGATGGGTTCTGTGGGGAGGTCAGCCCTGTAGTCAGTCACCAGAAAACGCAATTTTCCTTCTGCTCTTTCGTGTTGTGAAAGCAATGTCAGGCTTTTAAGGAAGTTAAGCCTGTGTCCTCTTATCCTGCCAAATGTTACTTTTTGCTTCTTCCTCAGTGTTTTGTTCTATATTTTTCAAGGGGTGCTTGGGTAGCCTGAATTTACTAACTTAGACTTCCACAGTTTCCTGGAGACTGAATAAATTCCTGCCTTGCAGTTCTCAAGTGCAAGGTCGTTCAGATGACAGGAGAATCAGTGGAACATGGCATCCTTCTCGTTTTCAATAAACATCTCTGATTAGCATGCATTTGAGATATTAAACAGTGCTGAGAGTAAACACCAGAGTTTTATTCCCTCATCTAAATGGGCATTAGCTCAAGGTATGTCCTTTCTGTTTTGTCATGATTCATAAATCACCCATCTGTAAAAATCAAAGGCTGAGCATATTTGGTTACCTGTGGCAATGATGGACTTTCTATCAGTGACATTTGCCTTCCTGCCCTAGGTTCTTAAGTACTGGAGCCTTTCTCCCTCCACCTTTGACCTGACTTCCTGTCCCAGCATAAACATCTCCTCTCTTTTATTCTGACAGATGCCTGTAGAAAAGCAGTGAAACGTTACGAGACTTGGGTTTGTTTGTGTTTATTTGGTTCCTCTGCAAAGTGGTATGGCTGGATGTAATCAATGTTGTCCCTCCACGTTGTTCAATGGGCTAACGAGTAATGATGTGCAGATGCCAAACATGATGTGTTTGGGTACAAGGTAGTTTAATTCTAGACTTATTTGCACCTCATGACTTGATGTTATTAGGGCTTTGTCTCCAAGAGGCCAGCTCACAGAGAAAACCAGCCCCTGCTCAGCCGGCTATAAATGCGAATACACACTATAAAATGGCTAGAGCACTCAGTTAGCTATCGGTTCCAAGTAGGAGCTTTAAAGAACTGAGCTAAATCATTGTGGCCTTTCTGTCCTTTATTTTTTGTTTCTTCTCTTAATTGACAGTTATGAGTCTATCCCTCATTCACACCATTGGACGTCAGGAGTTTAGAAGGTTGGGTTGTTTAAGGAGACCATTTCAAAGGGTCTTGAGGTTGGGAGCTTGGACTGAAGCTCAGGCTGTAAAGACCCTGTTAACATTCCAATTATGGAGTCTGATAGATGGGAGGCCGATCTGTTACTCCCTCAGTGACCCCCTGTCACTAAGTGCCATTACTGTAAACAAGAGTCTTCCCTTGTCTTCAGATGTCCTACACTGGAAACAAATCCCGAAGGAATTATTTGTATTAATAAAACTTTTTTTGTGGTAAAATGTTTGTAACATGAAATTTACCATTTTAATCATTTGTAAGTATACAGTTCTGTAACGTTAAGTATATTCTCATTGTTCAGCCACTGTCACCACCTCCCCATCCCTAGAACTTTTTCATCTTCCCAAACAGAAACTCTGTACCTATGAAACATTAACTCCCCATTCCCTGTTCCCTGCAGCCCCCCAGCAGCCACTATTCTGCTTTCTGTCTCTATGAATTTGACTCTTCTGGGGACCTCATGTACCTAGGAGACCATGAACACTTCCCTCTCACCCCATGTAATCACCACTTCTCTCCCTATACATATGTCTATTGCAAGTGGTATGATGCGTCCTTCACGTTTCCTTTCTATGTATTCACATACTTACATACCTTTTATATACATGTTTCTTTAAAAAAAAGTCAGTGAGTAGACAGTATTTCAACTGTTCTGCAATTTGCCCTATTCATGCAACAGCATGTCTTAGAAACCATTTAGGGTTTAATTCTTTCTTTTATTGGTTTCATAGCATTCTATAATATAGATATGTCATAGTTTATTTAAATTGCTCCCCAACTGATGGGCATTTAAGCTGTTTAGGTTTTTCAATATCATTTGTGATAAATAGCTATACATATACATCTTTTAACATATCCTCCTTTTGTGCATATAAGCAAGGATTTTTTTAAAGCGTGATTCCTGGAAGTGGAATTGCTCCATCAAAAGGCATGTCCACTTACAATTTTAATAGACACTGCCAAATTGTTTTCAAAAAGGCTAAGTTACACATTCCCAAAATGAATGATGACGTTACACTTCCTGGCATCCAGTCCAAAATTTGATATTGTTAGTCTTTTAAACTTCTGCCAATCTGACAAAATCGCCTTTGCTATTCACACTGATCTGTTAGGGTAAGAGAAAAGCCTAGAAAAGGAATAGGAAAGAGCAGAGGGCCGAAGGGAAGGTGAGAGGAATTGTTCAGCATGTGCAGGGGCTGGAGTAAGTCCCTTGAGAACAGGTGTTTTCAAAGACATTTGGCTGGCTCACTTCTGCTGCATCCACAAGCCATGCGGCCTCTTGTTGAGTGGCTGGGGAGTGACCAAGGCTATCTACCCACCTGCCACAGTTACCTCCATTCAAAGCAGAGGCCACCACATGCTTCGTCTCAACGCTTTCACTGTCGCGAGGCTGATCTTGAATCTTCTTTACCCAGAGTTCCCTCTGTCTGGAGTGTTCTTTCCTCCGACTCATCTGTTCAGCCTGCTCATCTTTAAGCAATTTACTGTCACTTTCTCAGGAAGACCTTCCTGAGGTCTCACTGGTTGTACTTCTCCTTCAAAGCACTTGGTAACAATTGTAGTTAAATGTTTGTGTGATAAGGCCGGCCGAGTGGCTCAGTTGGTTAAGAGCTCGCTCAAGAGTGTGAGGTCTGAGCAACAGGGTCACCGGTTTGGTTCCCGGCCTGAGCTGAGCTGCCAACAGGTGGCAGGATGGCTCAGCTTAAAAAAAAAACTAAAAAACTAAAATGAAATAAATAAATAAATAAATAAAAAATAAAAATAAAAAATAAAAAAATGTTTGTGTGATGATTGTTACTGATTGTAGACAATTGTCAATAAAGTCTGTCTCTTCCTCTGAAGCATAAGCTCGATGAATGTTGGAAACAGGTATGTTATAGTCACTGATGGGTCCTTGTGGTTGTCAAGAAGAAGGCACTCAACACATATTGGTTGGATGAATCAAGGAAAACCAGGCGCTTACAATGTAGAGCATAGTTACTCTTAAAAATGAGAAAATGAAGGTCTAGAGAGGTTCAAACACACACATATTAAATGATTGCTGCAGGCCAGGCAGGGGTTCAGGCCTGTAGTTAGTGCTGGGAATAGTGTCTGGTGCTTGTTTAACCGTTTCACCTTGAAGTAACCCTAGGTGGTAGTTCTTACCTTCATCCTCATTTTGCAGATGGGAACATCAAAACACAGAGCTCCTCCTGGGAGTGAAGTGAGCATGATCTACTTGCATCATAGCTCGGGTTGGTCCCTGACAACTTTGTAAGGAAGGGGAAGCCAGTTACACTTCTGAATCCTTGAGAGACATTCCATACCCTGGGCTTGCTCGCCTTGGTGCACTTCTTCTCAGGACTGGTAGGCGATTGGCTAACTGCTCTTGAACAAACCAAATGAGCCAAGGTATTTTATTTTTTTTTAAAAGATTTTTATTGGGGAATTGGGGGATGGGAACAGTGCTGGGGAATTGGGGGAAGGGGAACAGACAAGTTGCTGTCGTCCCGGGCGAGGCAGATCAGTCGCTGGCTTCTGGACGGCCGCTCACTGCGGCTGCTGGCTACACACGGTAGCCCATGGCAACCCAGTACAGCAGGGGCTGCAGCCTATGCCGTCGCCGGCGACTCACGGCAGCCCAGCAAATGAGCCAAGGTATTAATGGTCTAATCATTCTAGTAGGTTCTTATGCATTTTAAAAGAGGATTCCTGGGGTAACAGCTTAACCAAAAAGAAGAGCTCTCTTATGGTGGAGATCCCAGGGTCCTTTGCAGTCTGGGGAAGATCTTCATGGTGACCTCACCCTTCCTGATATCACATCAGAGAGGGCTCAGTCCCTAACTCTCCTCGGTAAAGAGGTCTGTCTGGCCTTGTACGTGGCTCTGTTTGTATCACTCCCCTTCTGAGCTAAAAAGGCTCACAGGGGAAATTGCTTCATGGAGATGGATGGGAAGCTTTAAGACTTGTTTTCTCTCTCTTGAGCTCCAAAAGCCATGTAGGAATCACATTTCCAGTCTCAAAATACGGACAAAACCTACTTTAATTCATTTCATTTACTTATTTATATCCCCGAGTTTCCACAAAGGGAGTCAGCCAAAACCTATTCTCGACAGCTTTGAGGCAGCGTGAGGTGATGCCAAGAGCACGGACTGTGAGAATTGACTGGCTGGAGTTTGAACCTTAGCTTTGCTGCTTAGTAATTGTGTTTTAAGCTTTCTGATCTGAAATGTTCCCTTTTGTAAAGTGGGAATGATGATACCCACCCTGCATAGTGATTGGGAGGATTAGAATAATATCTGTCAAGCGTCTAACAGACAGCCTGGCAGGTCTCAGGCAAACATTACACGGTAGCTATAATTTTCAGATTTAAAGGAACTTACAAAGTCAAGTTTTGGAGCCAATAAAATTTCCTAAACTCTGCCTTTATTAAATTTATTACGTTTGCAAAACTTTTAGAGGCCTTGGTGTGTATATGATATACATGCTTTATTTCCACTTCCTCTTAATGTAGTTTGTATTACAATGTTATAAAAAATGTGTGATTCATCTAATAGTCACATTAGTCCTGGAGAATGATTTTTAAAATTAGTATGTATCTTCCAATTATTTATATATCTTAAAATCCTTACCTGTACTTGCTCTCTTTAGCTACCTGTGAAACTATAAAGAACTTACTGAGAGTTCTTTTGCTGGGACCATAGCTGAAAGCATGACAATTGCCTTTTAATGATGTACAATAGATTGAGTTTTATTTCTAACATTAGGATTTTCAAATAGTGTATCTGCAATGAATATAAATAGCAATGATAAATAAATATCCCACGGCTTGGAAAATCTCAGTGGTTGTTTATACCCAGACCAAAGTAGATTGAAGATTGAATGTAATGGCAACAGGATACACAGTTCAATAAGAGAATCAGTGTGCAGAGGGATTGGTTTGGTAACTACTAATCTTATTTATCTCTATGTTTTCAGGATCTAGCACACAGTAGGTGCTGAATAAGTGTTGTATGAATACATGAATAGAGAGGAATCCTTTCCATCGCTGCTAGTCATGTGACCTGTGTGGTTACCATAAATCTTAAGACCTTTGCTAAGCTTTTCATTAATTCTGTAAACTTGTATTTAGTGCTTACTTCATGCTGAGCACTGAGCTTAGGGATGAACTGGTGAGCAAAACCAATTCTTCCCTGCTCTCTTGGAGCTTACATTCTTAAGGTAAGGCATCATCTGGATCAAAATAAAATCACCCCTGCTAAGAGACTGGTGCAGTCCTAGTTAGGGACAAAATCAAGGTGGCTGGGGGGTGGAGGTGAGGGACAAGTTAGTGACAAGTGAAGGGTCTGGAGAGGTGGGCAGAAGACAGGTCAAGTAAGGCTGTTGTTATGGCCTGAGTTGTGTCCTCCCCAAATTCATATTTGAAGCCCTAACCCCCAAGGTGACCGCGTATGGAGATAGGGCCGTCAAAGAACTAATTAAGATTAAATGAGTTCATAAGGGTGGAGCCCTAATTTAATAGGACTTGTGTCCTTTTAAGAAGAGAGGAAGACACCAGGGACGCACATTCACAGAGGAAAGGCCATGTGAGAAAACATCCAGAAGTTGAAATCAACCTTGCTGGCACCTTGATTTTGGACGTCCAGCCTCCAGAACTGTGAGAAAATCGATTTCTCTTGTTTAAACTACCCAGTCTGTAGTATTTTCTTGTGACATCCTGAGTAGACTAATATAGCCATGTAGTCTATATTAAGGAATCTAGATGTTACTCCAAGGAACAGTGGAAGGTTTTTAAACAGGGGTTAGCATGGTGAGCTTTGTGTTTTAGAAAGATTACTCTGGCCTGCAATGAGGAAACTGAATGGGGAGAAGATAAGTAGATGTGGTTCCCTTTGGGGAGAAAAATCCCAGGAGTCCCAATTTAGAGTCTAATTCTCTTTCCAGTTGCTGTTCAGAGTTGATTGGAAATGTAGAGTTCCATCCAGGGTAGATTCTGGAAAGAATGATCATAAAGACCCACATTTTGGTCCCCAACAATGGCTATCAAAGTTTATGGAAATCTCTTTTCTGACTGAAACCAGCTGACCAGGAAGAGTCCTGCAGGAAGACTGGGGACATTATTGGGCATGTGTCTAATCTGCTGTGCTGTTTTTAGGGTCGGCTCCTTTCTTTCTGCTTCTAAGGTAATTTTTGGTTGAACTCACAGGCCAATGAGAGAAGGAGAGGCAAGTGAATGGACTTTAAAGCAAAATGCTGCAAGATACTGTCCTTCTCCAGGTTTTCTATCCTCTTCCAGATTATCTCAGTGTTTGTTTCAGCCTTGAGCCAACATTTTTGGGACCCTAAGGGCAACTTTGATGAAAAAAGCCCCTAGAGAGTTTGGGAAACTGTTGTAATCACTAGTCAAAATAAACAGAAAATTGATGAGAATGTTTAAGTGGTAGTTTTAAATAACAACCTTTTCTTTCTTTTGTTTTTTAAGCTTGAAATTCTGCATGTTGGCAATTTGGGCTGGGCTCAGCTGGGTGGTTCTTCTGGTCTACACATGGGGATTGGCTAGCCTGGTCTGGGGTGCAAGTCATGCGTCTGTAGTCAGCAGCTGGGTCAGCTTAGAGGCTGGCTGACTGTCGGCTGGTTGTCTTGGTTCTACTTATGTGGTCTCTTATCTTTCAGCAGGGTAACCTGGGCATGAGGGCAAGCCCAGGGAGCATGTACTTATCAAGTTTCTGCTTATGGCATACTGGCTAATGGCCCATCGGCCAAAGCAAACCCACAGCTGGCCAAGATCAAAGGGTAGAGGAATGAACTCTACCCCTTGATGAGAGTTGCTGCAAGTACACACTGTAAAGAGGTATGGAAACAGGGAGGGCAAGAATTTGTGGCCAGTTTTTTGTTTTTTTTTAATTAAAGTTTATTGGGATGTTAATTGTTAGCAAAGTTACATAGATTTCAGGTGTACAATTCTGTAATACATTATCTATATATTACATTGTGTGTTCAGCACCCAGAGTCAGTTCTCTTTCCATCACCATATATTTGATCCCCTTTATCCTCATCTACTGCCCCTCCCCCTTACCCTCTGGTAACTACTCAACTATTGTCTGTGTCTATGAGTTTTTGTTTCTTTATTTGTTTTGCTTGTTCTTTGGTTGTTTTCAGTTTTATATACCACATATTAGTGAAATAATATGGTTCTCTACTTTTTCTGCCTGACTTATTTCACTTAGCATTGTAATCTCAAGATCCATCCATGTTGATGCAAATGGCATTACTTCAGCTTTTCTTATGGCAGAATAGTATTCCATGTGACCAGTTTTACAGTCAACTTCCTCCTCCAATTTCACTTATTCTCTGTATAATGCTTACAAATTTGGCCATGTTCACATACCATCCTTATTACATTAAAAAAAAAATCAACCTCCACTTACAAAAAGTCCTATTTTAGCCTCCTCCTAAGCAATCTTTGAAATTATGGGCTTAATGTGTTAATGATTATTGTGGGTTTAATGGTGTCCCTCCAACATCCATATGCTCAAGCTGTAACCCTCAGTACCTCAGAATGTGACTTTACTTGGAAATAGGATCATTGCTGAAGTAGTTAAGAGGAGGTCATACTGGAGTAGGGTGGGCCCCTATTCCAATATAACTGGTGTCCTTATAAGATGATGGCCATGGGAAGACAGAGACAATGAGAGAATAGCATGGGATGACAAAGGCAGCTACAAGCCAAGGGATACCAAAGATGTCCAGCAAATGCCAGGATCTAGGAAGAAGCAGTCTTCTCCTGCAGGTTTCAGAAGGAGCATGGCCTTGCTGACAACTGGATTTTGAATTTCTAGCATCCAGAATTGTGAGGCAATAAATTTCCATTGTTTTAAACCAACCAGTTTGTGGTATTTTGCTATGGCAGCCCTAGGAAACTATTATCGTTACATATTTTTAAAAATAAAATACTAACTTAAACCATATGAAGTTGTCACCTTTGTATTTATAAGATGCACAGTGGTTGAATAACAGCAGTTTCACATTAAAGTAAATACCTGGCAATTGAAAAAATTTTGGACTGCCTAAAATTATCTTGTATACTATCATCGGTATATTGCTGCACTTTTGAAGACATCGGTGTAAAATGTTCTATTCCGAAATAAGACATTTAGATTTCCTGGGAAACTCAAGCTTCAGGTGATGCTTCTCCCTGACGATGCTGTCTTTCCTGGTTTTATATACTTGAGGACGCATTAGAATAAAAAGCTGTATAATTAACTTGCAAATGCTGTAAACCTGACAAAAGCATTTCTTAGTCCGAACTTAATTTTTTAAAAAGTCGTACATTTGTCTCTGACCTTGGGAAATTAAAAAATCAAGGAGTGGATTTTTCTAGAATAGACAGAATGTGGTATTTGGCTTAAGTAAGATGTGTGAATTGAATCAAGTTCCCTTTGATGATGAGGTCCAGATTAACTTGTAAGTCCTTTAGTAGAATTAGTTTTAGTTACTTTTGCATGGAAATAGTAAAGAATGTAATCAAGTCTAAAATTTCTGAATCTTGCAAATTCTAGCTCATTAGGAGGCTTTATCTGTCATGATTATTTTGAGCAACTGATCATTTCCATCAATCAGCCAAGCAACCCTGATAAGCCAATCATTTTTTAATCGATGTTGAGCCACTGAAAAGTTGCCATAGATACCGAATTGTACAGCCATCACAACAAAAAGTCAGGTTAGAATTGGAAGTGACAGGTGCGTTCATCACATAGTTAACAGGCCTTTGAAGGGAAAGAGAGGGTTTCTCAGAGTCCTTAGGCTGGGTATAAAAGATTGCAAAGAACACTCAAATTCCCAAAGAGCACTTCAAAAGCAGGGGGAAGGATCCGTTTTTCATTAGAAATGCAGGAAGATGTTTGCTTGAAATTCAAGCTCTAAGTAACAAGTTCCTTGAAGTTTTGCTTAGCTGTCATTTAGCAGGGGTCACCGATAAGTTATCTTAAGAGCAGAGAGCTTCCGTTTTGTTTTCTTTTTAACTTTCTGTATCAGAAGGAATAAGGATGGTTGAGAGCATGGAGCACTGATTACTGTAAAAAGCAGGCCTGATTGCACTGTGTAGAAGGGTGGAAATTTAAAGGTACGCATTCTTATTTATGTGTGTATATTTATTTACCAGTTGTCCACATTGTCAGAATAAAAGAGTCGAACCAAGATATATATTTTGAGAGTCATTGTACATAGCCAGTATCTACTACTAGTAAACATAATGGATGTTCAGAACTTTGGAGAATAGGTGGAAAGAAACAAACCAGAGGGTTTCAAGTTAAAAAAAAAAAAAGAAGAATATATTTCAAAGGTATAGCACATACCTTTCAGTCTTTGGGGGCGGCTGAGGAAAGCCTGTGCACGCACATCAGCAGTTGGATGTGTGAAAACAGTGACACTCTCAGACTCCAGGAACATGCACTGGAAGGGAGTCAGGGGAGCAGAGTTCTGACCCCAGCTCTGCCATGGGCTCAGTGAGCACAAGGCTCTCCAGCCCTGTGCAGCCCAGGAGGGGAGGAGGGTATGCCCAGATCGCTAAAAGCTTCACCTAGCTCTAACGTTCTTTGAGTCTTAGAGGTTAATTGTGTCTCAGCCATGCAGCCAGCTGTGCCTTATGGGGACTTGAGTCTCACTTGCCCACCCTGGCTAACTGTCAGCTGTCATCTGCTTCCTAATGTGTGTCACAGGAGCCCTGTGGCACCACTTTTGTGTCATGCTCTTAAAATGCTAGCTTTGGGATCATTAAACAAACAGGAGAACATGTTTGATGAGTAAAGTAAAGGGTGTCTGAGGAAGTTCCTAAAGGCTCAGAGCCACGGGTGGGAACTTCAGTGTGTGGGTGACCATGCAGAGAGGCTCTGTTCATCCTCTAAGGAGGGTGTTTCCCTGGTTTGTTCCCTCTGGGCAGCAGGATCTTGACTTCAATGCCCAAATGGTCCAAGCATTCTGTATCTTGCTCCTGTATAGGACCGGAAGGGGGAACTTTATCACAACCACAAGGTCAGGGGAGAAGAACTGAATGCACATCAGGAATAACATTTTACTAAACAGTTAATTGATCTATATTAATATATATATATATATGTGTATATATGAAATAACCCAGTGGAGTTCTGGTGTTAGATACTTCTATTTCCCCCTCTTCTTTTTCCTATATCTTAAGTCATGGCTATGGTTATAATTGGCCTATGGTGGCTTCTTCCTTGTTTGCTTGCTTGAATGTATGTGGTTCCTTCTATTCCAACACCTCAGACCCTTGCCTTCCTCAACACAGTGATTTTAATGCCTTGCATTGCCTGCATTTCTAATCTACATGAAAGGAGTTTTGTTACAGATCTCGTTGTGTTCCTTGCATTTTTTATTCACCAAGCACTATGCTTTTCAGATTCATCCTTATTGCTATGTATCCTCATCTCTTTAACACTGATTTAGCAAAATATTGAGACCATTCTATGTGCCAGGAACTGTTATCAGCTGGAATATATGCAGTGATGAATTGTGCAAATAAGATCTTTGCACTCTTGGAACTTTCATTCTACTAGGAGGACACAGGCAATAAACAAGTAAACCCATAAATAAACAAGATAGTTTTGGGGAGTGATCAGCACTGTAAAAAGGGTAAAGTGGGGAGAAGTGGTGGTGCCTGGAGGTCCACTGTCCATATGGGGTCAGTCAAGGACCTTCTGAGGAGGTCAGATTTGAGTTGTGACCTGGGGGAAGGGCATTCCAGGCACGGACTGTGTGATGCTTGCAAAAGGCTTACCTGTTCAGAAGCAGAACTATGTGGCCCATCGAGTGACCGGTGAACCCCTTAGGCAGGAGTGGCTTAGGACACTCAGATGCACTTTTTATCTTCCTCATTCCTTTGTGTCCCTTCATGCGCCTCATTTTTTTCTCTGATCCAAGGCAGGGGTCAGAGTGGACAGAGAGCGTCTGCCATGGGACAGAGTCCCAAGTGCTCTTCCTTGACGACAGCGAACCCTCCCTCCCTCCATCATTCCCTCGCTCCCTCCCTCCTTACCTCCTTCCTTCTCTCATTCCTTCCTTCCTCTCTTCTCTTTCCTCCCTTCAAGCAGACATTTGTTATGCACCTATAATATGGCAGACATAGCACTAAGCCCTGGGAAGTACATTGGTAAGCTTTGGCCTTACCCTCAGAGCTTATACTCCAAGCATTTCCTCTGTTGTCTTACATGTTAAGATGTCCTCTTTTCCCGCATCCTTTCCAAAAGTTTAATGGTAACGGGGAAAAAAATAGCTGACTCCCCTCTTCTCCGTGTTGCCCAACAGGGAACTCTTCCCCATCACCACCTCCTCTTTTTCTGGTCACTGCTCATGGTTTGCAATCTGTCAAAAGGTATTCAGAAGGATTTTAGTTTGTTTTCTTTCCTTTTTTTTTTTTTGGCTACCGCAGTCAGAAATAAATTAATAAAATCATTTGCTAAAAACCAAAATAAAAACTGCAGCTGTGTTTCACAACGTTAAGATGTGCTAATCATGATCCCAATAATCAAAAGTGTATGTTGGAAGAAACATGCTTGTGTTTTGCTGGTGTGGAGGACAGGAACCTGATGAATGCAAACAATGCCTCCTCTCAGAACAAGCTGGGTCTAAACATTCGTTTATAAGAGATTTATTTAGAAGGCTGTGTACTTTCCCATGAACACATGGCTCCTGGGGAGTTCTGCCTTAACCCTAATTTCAGAACACCGGTTAACCCATAATATACGTGATAAGTTGTCTGTGTAGTTAGTTGTACCATAAAATCTAGCCAACACTGAACAGTGTCCAAAAGTGTTATTCCCCCTCCACTCCCTCCGCCATTGTTCTGGTTCGGGGTCTCTTGACTCTCACCCGAATCACCCCGATAACTTCCTCATTGGTTTGTTTTCTCTGTCGCCATGTTCATCATTCATATCGCAAGAATAATTCTAAAATGCAAATTGGATTGCAGGCCTCCTCTGAAACTCAGCTGTGGTTCCACTGCTTTCAGAATAAAGACTGGACTCCTAACCGGGAATCCAAGGCCCACATGGCCTCTCCTGGCTTACCTGTGAGCTCACCTCTCGATGCTTCTCTTCTGCAGCAACCTGAATGCACCTGCTTCATCAGGCCTGTCTCTTCACTCATGTCACTTCTCTGCTTGGAATGTCTTTCCTCTACTGTGTACTCAGAAAATTCCTTCTTCTTTTTCAGGATTTAGATCAGGAGTTCTCTCTTCCCTGACCACTCTCTTCCCTCCCCTGGGAGTCATCTGTCCCTCCTCTATAATGTGATATCACGTTATTTTCTAATTATTTGTTTAGATGTTTCTCCCAACACATGCTGAGATCCTTGAGGTCAGGGACTATGCTTTGTTCATTTGTATCTCTAGGACTTGGTACAGCAAAGATGGTCAACAAGTATTTACAGAGAAATGTGTTTATGGCCATGAGGCTGGGATAGAAAATGAGGGCTAGGAATGGGGCTCCCCATATTCATGTCAGGGGTGAAGTCCTGAGGTGGGCTCTGGAACGAAGAGCATGGTGATGACTTAGGATGGGCTGGGCTCTGACTGGTCAATTGTATGTGTGTGTTTGTGTTAGCTTTGTAGATTGAACCCTAGGGTTTTTCTAGGGGTGTTAAGGAAAATAAGCCTGGAAAGTCAGGTTAAGGTCTTGATGCCACACTAAGGCATTTTTAGTACTTTCTCTACAATAGGGAATGTCAAATGCTATGTCAACTTGGAAATGACATTATCCAAAAGGCATGTGGGAATGACACAGTCCAAAAGGTGCTTTGGAGCACTAATTGGCCCATTGTGGTTGGGCTGATGTGGGAGAAAGTGCAGCCAGAGAGACCTGTGTGAGGATGACTGGGATAGACTGGGATAGACTGGGTATGAGCTGGTAGGAATACTTCTAAAGTGTAGAAGGGACAGTCAGGGTGGAAGACAAGGCCCTACAAAGTTTGTCCTGAGTATCAGGCTACATTTAATATTGACTCTGTCAAACATTTGACATATCTTGAAATATTTTATCAGCGGCCCATGTCCTTAGATTTGGAGCTCTGCAGGGGTGACTCTCTTGACTGCTTGCTCTCCAAAGTCAGGAAGAGTCAGGGGTGAGGAGGATTGAGCTGAAGTTTGCATCAGAGATTCTAGTGACTCACCTGAGGATGCGGGCCTTTCCTCCTGAATTGAGTCCGCTTTTTCTATCACGGCGAACAAGACGGTCATGATCAGCAGAGATTCTTCACTCCAAGTCTTATCTCATTGGGCCTGAAGTCAACAGCTACAATCAGGCTTGATTGATAGGCTTCATTCGCCCAAATGTGGATGGCATAAGCTAGTGCCATCTCCACCTGAGACCCTGATGTCATCCTCCCACCGATTGGGTGGCTCTTGTGGCAGTACCTCTGAACCTTGTTGACTCCAGAACCTTGATGACATATTGACATCAAATTTACACCCATAGGTAGAGTAGGGGCAACCTGATATCAGGGACTCTGAGAGGTCTCCTTTACATGCTATATACATTCAAGACCTGATGGATAAATTGACATCGATGATAAGCAAAAAAGGAAAATATGTTTGGGAGAAGTAACATGCTGCTTTTTCACCGAGGTGTGGAGGACAGTATCAGGCCGTTCTCATGCCTGGCTCCCTCTTTTTTTGCCCACCTTGTATTGCTGTAGCATTAGCTTTCTGCAGGTGTGCCCTGACAGGACTGTGTATTCCTCACCCGCTTCTCTGGAGCTTCTCCAATGACAAGGTGTGGGACACTGTATGAGCCCACCTGGCACTCAGGCATGCATTGCCTGGAAATGCAAGCAAGTTATTGTGTACTATAATCTGAATGTTGATGTCCATCCCAAATTCAAATGTTGAAAAACTAATCCCCACAGTGATCATATTAGAAGGTGGGGCCTTTGGGAGGTAATTAGATCATAAGGTGGGGCCCTTGTGAATGAGAGTAGTGTCTGTATAAAAGATAGTCCAGAGAAATTCCTCATCCCTTGTGAGGCCATGTGAGGACACAACAGGAAGATGGCTGTTTTTGAACCAGGAAGTAAGCTCTCAGCAGACACCAAATCTGCCAGTGCCTTGATCTTGGACTTGCCAGCCTCCAGAACTGTGAGAAATAAATTTCTGGTGTTTTTAATCCACACAGCCTATGGTATTTTGTTATAGTAGCCAGAGAACACTAAGACATTTCCCAATGGGGAGATCCTTGCCAATGTGGGACAGAAGGTGGTGGATAAGTCCTGTCATCTTCTATCCCTCAGGTGGACAACTTTGAAGCATGTTCTATGGAGCGAACCCCAGTTTCCACAGTGTCTCTACTTACATGCCATGTCATAGGCTCAGCCATGTTTGTGAATGTGTCTTCATAATGTATACAGAAGGAATTGAGCAAGAAAATGTGCTTTCCATGTCTGTGTGGACAAAGCGATTTGATCAAGCTGGAATACCGACCCCACCACCGTCCTTACTGGACAATAATCAGGTTGGCGTGCTGAACTTATGACCAGAGTCAATGACGAGAGTAGGACCTGGAGAGGCCGTTGGGCTTTGGCCTTCAGCTCAAAGGGCTATTTAAAAGTCTGATTGATGCCTTTAATGCTTGTCTTCACTGTGCAATTGTCATATTACACTATTATAAAATTCCTCTTAATAATGACTGCCTCTGCATATGAAAAAACATTTAGGTTTTCTGGTACCTATTTTATTTTTATGATTCTTCTTTTCTTCCTTTTCTCCTCCTCTTCTTCCTCCTCCTTCCTCTGGGTAGGAGCTAAGACCTTGGGTATCTCTGGCCTGAGAGAGTTAGTGCCTAACCTCATATCATGGAGTTGTGATACATGGTACACCCCCCATGCCCCTTCCACCACATCACTAATGCATGTGCTTTATGCTCTGTCACTCCCTCCTGGCTTCTCTGCCCTGAGTGTCCTCTACCTCCCATCACTTTCAATCTCCATTGGTAGAGTTAAGACAGATACAAAAATCTTTATGCCCTCTGCTACCATCCAAAATATGTTTGCTTCTCACTTTTCCATTCTGGGTTCCTGGCTGCCAGCTGAATATCTCTGTTTAGGAAGAAATTTTCCAAACAGTTCCAAGCAGAAGTGAAAAAGAATATGGGTCCACATATGCTAGAACTAAGATGTAATCTTTGTGGACAAGTCCCAGGAGAAGTCCAACTCCTACATATACTAGACTGGCACCTTTCACAGTCGCCCCGGACTCCCCCCCCCCCGACTTCCCCACCCGTTCCCTGCATCTAGAGGCTCAGTACTCAGGAGTGGTGACTCTCCTTAGCTCACAGAAGGATTCCACTTCTGACTCCTCACTCTTTGCTCCAAATCCCAAATCCATCCTGTCAAGTTGTGCCTGGAATTCCCTTCCCAGTCCAACTCCTCTGGATGGTGACTAGTTCAATGAGTGTGACACTTTCACCGTCAGAAATGCAGTTTGGGGCCTCACCTTATAGCCACTTAGAATCTTTGGAGGTGAGATCTAGCAATCATGGTGTCCAGGTGGTTCTGATGCATGGTCAAGTTTGAGAACCCCATGCTAGAGGGACGAACGCAGTGATTCTCAAAGTTGACTGCTCGATTGAATTACCTTGGGGAGAGCATGTTTAGGATCCCAATACCCAGAACAATGAGATCAAAATCTCTGAGGATGGGATCTGGGCAAGTATTTCTTTAAATCTGCGTATATGATTCCAGTGTGCAGCCAAGGTCGAGAACCACTGGGTTAGGTGCTGGGGAAGAGGAACATTAATGACCTGAAAGTGTCTATACCTGAGCGTGTCCTTCCCTTTTCCTCTTCCTCCTCCATCTCTCCAAACTCAAGTTCTACTTAAAATAACTTGAAAAAAAATGCCCCTACTATTGAATAATGTATTTCTTGTATATCTGTTTATTTATCACAGCCTGAATATGCATATCTTAATAATCTGTCATGATTTCTTCTTTTCTGAAAAGGTATGTTTCTGGCTGGGAGACAGTCTGGCTGAGACATTCCTGGGCTAGCTCTGGCCTGGCTCCTGGAAGCCGAACACGTCATGTAGGGGCCTGTGGATTAGGTGCCTTTGTCCTGCAAACTAAAGAATTTCCCAGCTCTTCTCCAAGGGATATTTCAGATATTTCTGAAAATATCTTTGGCCTTCATCTGAGATGGTCCTGGAGGTTACTTTATAAAATGGGGTTGTGCTCAAGAGGATGTCATGATATTATGTGGCCCTCTTTTGGATTCCTCTCAGTAGTGTAACTGGGTATATAGACAAAGAAACAGGGCGAATTTAAAATTGTTTTTGTTTCTAAATTTGAAAATGATTAGGTCATGAGTACATACTCTAAAGGGGTCCTCCCTGAGGAAGTTTTCAAAATCATAGCCTGTCAGCGCGTGAAGGGGTCTTGAGAATATTCTTTCAAACTCTTTCATTTTAGGGCAACCAAGATCCAGTGAGGGTTAATATTAGCCCCAAATCACACAGCAAATTAGCGGCAGAATTAATACCAGAAACCAGATTTCTTAACTCCCACTTGGGTATCCCCACCCTGCTACATCATGCTTCCTCTTATATTTCATCTAATTTTTTTTTTTTTTGCTTCCATTCCCCTCTCACCCCAAGGATTTTTATTGAGGAAATATCTGCTTTATTTTTAAGTGGCTGATAGAACTCCTCAATTAGGTCATTGAGATGGTTCTAAGGATGCATTAAGTCATTTTTATATATGCTGGAAAATGAATCTGTAAAAATATAATGCAGGGTAATGAGATGTCAAAAGCCATTGAAATGAGAGGATCTGAGTATAATTGTAGAGACGCTAAACTAGGCTTTGGAATTTTCCAGGTTTCCCGTTCATTCATTGTTTATGTTTTATTGGTTATATCGTAATTGATGTGAAAAACCCAAATAGCCACATTTTTCCATTTGGGTCCATGACTCAGAACGCTGAAGATCTTTTTAGAGCATTTTAACCATTTACCACACCTTTTAATGGGGAAAAAAAAGATTCCAAAATTCCTTTATTTACTTTTTCACATGTTTTATATTTTCTGGATTTCTTAGTGGCAGCTGTAAAAAGGGCTTTTCATGTGATCATTTCATTCAGTAATTTGTCTAAACCGAGGCCTTTTCCCTTTTTTCTAATGCTTGCCCAGCTGTCACTGTTGCCTGCTAAAGTGATTTTTCTCTATTATGTTGTCACTTTACACTCCCACAGGGTCCAATCCTGCAGGCCTTACATGCATGGAACTCACATTAAAGTCATTGGAAGCTTTAACATGTAAGAATGTGGGTTTGGGGCCCAGAGAAAGGGCCTATTTTGAAGCATCAGGCTTTGGAGCACTGCTCCACACTGCAGTAAAAATGCCCGGATTCTGCCTTATCTCCGATCTCTAACTAGACTGCTCATATAGCAGGTCCTCAAATAACATCATTTTGCTCAGTGTTGTTTTGTTATAATATCGATGCGATGCTGTAGGAACTTACTTCTTGTAGATATGCAGTGAGCCCATGGTAAAATTGGTTTTGTTATGCGTCCTTTCCACTTCAAGTCCCAGAACCTACAGACAAAGTTAAGTGAGGACATAAACAGCCAGTTGTTGGAGGACTTGTGGGGCAGATTCTACATCCATCCAAACAGGGGGCTTTCTAGAGTTTTATATTCCAAGGCATCTTCCCTCCACTCTGACTATTCCATTCAAAGTGGGTATGAAAAGCAGGGAAATGGGAGACCACAAAGGAAATGAGAAAGTCTAATATCAGATTTAATGTTTTCTGAGAGGAAAGGTCTTGCCCAGTCAGAAAATGAATTCAACAAATATGAGGGGACACTGAAGTGGCACTTAGAGAAGTAAAATACCCTGATGAGCTGGGAAGGAACTAGTCAGCGTGAGGAGGGTCCAATAGTTAAGTTTTTGTTTGTGTTTTTCCTTCTGAAAAATTAGATGGCTTGGTTCTGCTCTCTCGCATATGAGATAGCTTTAAGGTTTGGGTTTAATTGATTTCCTGGGAATAAATCAGGATCAAGTGATTCTTGGGCCTGAGATGTTCTATTTTATTTTTTTGTCTGAGGCTTACATTTTTTAAGAATCAAAAATACCACCTCCACCAGGAAGCCCTCCAGGAAGTTCTCCAGGAATATTCATTCTGAGCTTCCCTATCTTGGCTTTCTCAGAACTCTTAGATCATGCATGACAAGAAGGGGTAGATTCACCTGACATACTTCTGGCTACAGATCTGATGGGCCAGTGAGCCTTGCAAGTGTCCATTGATAGGAGTTATTATCGGGACGGTAGACATCAGGCTGAAATGGGAGGAAGGCATTTTCTCATAGAGAGGGGCTTCTCTGAGAGACGAGACGCCGGCCATCTGTCTACCTCAGCTGAGTTTAGGGCTGAAACGGGGATCCTGAAGACTGTGTGAGACTCTGGGCACACACAGGGTCCATTTAGGGTCCAGGTGAGAGAGGGACACAGAATTGGGGACAGGGGCTCCTTTCTCCCAACTCTTCATAGGTCTCCCTGTAGCTTTGGTACTGAGGGTCCCCATGTGGGTACCAGGCAGGCCCCTGGAGAGATGGCTTAGCCCAGCAGAACCTGACTGAGGGTACTGGGCCACAGGCTGAGGTCTGGGCCCTGTCTAGGGGACTGGGGAAAAAGGAACTCCACAGACTTGTTCAGGAACACGGGGGACACCCCGGATCCTCCCTGACATAACCAAGGGAGGTTTTGAGGGGAGGCTACCGTGCTGTGAGAACAGGTGTGGGCTCAGAGCTGCACTCACTGCAGGTTAATGATAACATGGATGTCAGTTGTACTCACACTCCCTCTAGAGAGAGGGCTGCTGGGACATGACTTCTTTAGAATAAAAATATAGACCTGGGTGTAGTCAGTGGGAAGCCTGGGTCCAAATGAGGGGCTCAAAGAAGACCCCCTTTCATGAACCCCCTCTCACACACACTTGCATACTTCTAACCATTCTCGATGCTAAGTACCTTCCCACAGGGAAAATTCCTCTTTTGTTTTAAATATTTATCTATGTTTCTAGAGCTATTGACCCTGAACGTCCTGTTCCTGAGGGATCTATACCAATTCAGGGTTTGTTTCCATGCTGTGTCTTTGTAGACATTTTGTTGTAGACTCTCCATTGACACCGTGGGGCAAGTGCCATCAACGCACTTAGGCTCACATGCCTCATTTGGATGAGCTGCAGGATAATTTTTTGAGACCTTTTAATATGTCTTGTTAGTACATGAAAAAAATGAAGCATCACAAGGAAAGAGAATTGATCTTGAAGTCAGAAAACCAAGTTGAGTGCTTCTGCCATTCTAGCTGTATGTTTTGGGGGGCAAGTCACTTGAACTGAATCTCAGTTTCATCCATCTACTTTCTAGAGTTTGCATGAAGGTCAAGTATTTTAATACATATTTTATATGCAAATATATAATACACATTCATATTATATGTATTATTAATATATATCACATATCTATGTGAATATATATTATATACATGTATATATTATTTATGTATACATGATAAAATCTTACATATATATACATTTTGGAAAAACTCAAAAGCACTGAACTATATATTTGGGATTACTAATTTTGAAATAATGTGGTTCCCCCATCCCTGCTATGTTTAGTGCTGCTGGCGCATCATTCAGTGACATCTGAATTTTAGACAAGAACTGTAATATAATAGCTCAATTGTTTTAAATGGACTGTCCCTTCTCCGCTTGGGGAAAATGAAAGTAACAACAGAAAACCATCTAGTATGCTCCTGTTTCCAACTGCAATTTACTATGTAGGCACAGGAACAAAAGAGCAAGGCAGGTCGATCACTGTAAAGGGAACGGTGACCTTCATTCATTTTTACTCTCTCTCTCTCTCTCTCTCTCTCTCTCTCTCTCTCTCTTTGTGACTGAGGAACAATCATAAATTCTCTTCCCTTGCCTATTTTAAGACAGAAAATTTAAGGGTGTTTTATGACTTCAGTTTGTCTCAGGCCAATCCTCTCCACAAGGGATGATGAACTTAGCCTTGCCGTTCATTAGCATAAGTGAATGTTCCTTTGTTAACTGATGGGGTCCTAATCGGTGCTGATTCTCCCTGTGGCATTGCCTTTTGGGGGGGTGCAGCCAGGTGTGCTCCCAGATGCGAAAGAGAGAGACTTTCTGCCTCCCTCCCGCCCCGCCACCAGCCCAGAACCTTCAGCCGCACACGTTCATGCCTGACTGGGAACCACTCAAGTGTTCCTTGAGCCACGCACCCTGCTGCATCTCATAAAACCTCTCCCTCCCCCACGCCTACTCTAGGGAAACAGACACAACTGCGAGCCCGGAGAGCCTGTTTGTGGCCCTGGATGTGCAGGAGACGCTGGCGAGATTGTGTTCCTTGGTGTCTCTGCCAAGAGAGAGCAGACCCTGCAGCCTGGGGCCTGTCACAATTGACAGAGCTCCAGCACGCATGTTCATTCTTCTCCTTTCTCTCCAGAGGGGGTCGTCGTACTGTGCGGCTTGGCCCTTTCTCTGGCAGAGTGTGGGCTAGGGGATGAGCGTGTTTGCTAGCGTGCCTGGGTATGTTGAATGGGGAGAAGAAGAGGGAGAAACAAAGATTTGAGAGCCTAAACCACAGAGAGAGAATTCTACTCGGGTTTGGCACTTAGCTCTGTGGGGTGGGAAGGTGTTATCCAGGAGTTAGAAGACCTGAGTTTCAACTGTAACTGGAGTGTTCCCTAGAAAGCACGAACCTCTCTATGTCTTAGACTCCTGATCTGTAGAATAAAAAATGATGCTTATCTTACATCCCTTCCAGGGTTGTTTGAAGCTTCCAATGGCAGCTCACCTTTACAGAATTGCTTCATACTTTATAAAATGCACTTAAAAGTAATAAGGTGAGCTGCAGTATCTCTCAAAGCATGAGCCACTGATTCCCTGAATCAGAATTAACCACAAGGCTCCTCTAATGGACCCGCCAGCTTGGGCATGAGACCCAAGGTAAGAGACGAGCCGCATGAGGGTGGGTTGTAGGAGAGCCCCGCCATCCGTAGGACCACCCCAAAGAGACTATCTCGGAGCTCCCATTCTTCCTGAGGTCTGGGGTTCCATCTGCCTCCAGTTCTGTAAGTGTCTCAGTATTCTTTGAATGAATTTCCTTTTTGGCTGAAATGAGCACCAAATCCTGACCGAGAGAACTTGCAAGCTTTCTACTCTGAGGACCTTGTGACGTGGCCTGCGTGGGGGAAGTTTTCCCTGTGACCCTGGGTTTGGTCTCACTTTGGGTTTAATAGGAATGATGCCTCCCACTTTGAGCAAAAGAAAGGAGACACAATGGAAGCCTCTGGGGAAGTCCTTAGTATCAGGTTGTGATGTTTGTGGGACATTTAGCAAATAGCCATGTATCGATGAGGCAGCCATGTTGGAGCTTCCTGACTCACAGGACGGAGAAGTGGTTGAAGTTGCAGGTTCTAGAACCAGTTTACCTGGCTTCACATACTCTGCTTCTTATTAGCTGTATAATGTCTGTGTCTCAGGTCTCTGTGCCTCGGTTTCTTTGTCTGTAAAGTGGGGACAATTGTAGTACTATGCCATAGGCTGTTATAAAGATTAGAGGAGTTAAGACGCAAAACCTGCGTAGAATGGTGCTTGGCCCAAAGTCAGTGCTCAGTAAGTGTCAGCCATTCTTGTTATTAGCCTGATACTGATCACTCTTTTGCTACTACCAAGGAAGCAAACCCATAGGAGAAAACCTAAAGCTAGGTTTACAGAAAAATAAACGCATTAAAAAACCCCCAAAAAATGAAGGATGAAAAGAAGAAACTGCTACTTGCCAGTGCCTGGAGAGCTGTGCTAATGCCAGAATCTTCTTTGCTGGAGGAAAGATTTCTTCCTAATGTTGATCCAAACTGGACTGTTCTATCGCACCGGAGGAGACCTTTCGTGCAGAGCTTTCCCTTAGCTGTTAAGGAAGTAGTTAGTTATAATGGAGCCAACATGGCCGAATGCAGAGATTGTGTCATGAGAACTTTCCCTCCTGGGTTCTGCAGAGCAGGCTTTGCGCACACAGGACTCTCCTGTTTGTGAGAGAAATGGGCTGCCCCTCAGGGCTTCAGGACACCTTGGAGGACATGGGGATTGATGACAAGTGGCGTGCGTGCACCACCACATCTATGTAAAACACGTCTGCTTGCCCAACAATGACAAACTACTCACCTTGGCCAAACAGGCATGATATTCATTTGGAGGCTTGCTTCTAAGAAAGATAAATCCTGCTGTCATGGCACAAAGAGATAAGAGAGACCGGATGACAGTTTTTCATTGATAAAAGATTCTGTCTGTATTTTAAAAGAATTTACTTTCTTCCCTTCTACTGATACTCACATGAGTTAAGACAGAGATAACACTATCTTTCATGTTTTTGTCAGAATGTGTTATTACTATGGGTGGCAGTGACTCAAGCGCTTCATTTAATGATTTGACTCAAGAGGAAAGTCGCCTGCCGTGAGCTGCAGGACCCAAACCATGGATGACCTACAGAATTAAGAAGAGAGACTGGAAGCATCCCTGGCTGGGAGGGAAACTGACAAGAGTTAACCTAAAATGGGAGAGATTAGCTGTTATACGAAAACCTTTCTAGAAATTAATCTTCCCAAAGAGGTTTTAAAATTTGCTGCTGATGAGGGATTTTGTGAAAATCTCATTGGGGAGACACTATTGCACAATAATTAATATAAGATAAGCAATAATCTAATCTACACATGAGGTGACGTTGTAACAACAAGGTTGAAAGAAAAGAAGGAAAAAAAGAAGAGAATGAGAAAATAGCCATTTGTCAGTGTCCTGTCTACAGCACATGGGGCAAATATTAAAGTTCGTTTCCTCTGAGTAGGCTTAAATCTGCATAATCAGGCCCAATCTGTACAAATCCTAAGCAAAGAAACTTCTGTTCTTAATTTTGTTTCCCAGGTAGACTGTTCTATCGGGAAGAGAATGTATTGACCAGTTGACATGAATATTCCAGTCTTCTTATCACTTTTACTTATTAACAATAAGTTAGTCCTTATAACCACTCAAAGAGGTAGGAACTTTTATTAATACCGTTTTTTTTTAATTGGGGAATTGGGGGAAAGGGAACAGACAAGTTGCTATCATTTTGTTCTTCAGTCTAGTTGTGGAGGACATTGCTTCACTGGCCCAGGTTGGCACCATCATTGCGCTCTTCCCGGGTGAGGCAGATCAGTCGCCGGCTTCTGGACGGCCACTCACAGAGGCTGCTGGCTGATCACGCTGGCTGCTGGCTACACACGGTAGCCCATGGCAACCCACTGCCACAGGGGCTGCAGCCTACGCCGTTGCCGGCGACTCACGGCAGCCCAGCTCCAGGTTGAGCTGTTGTTCAGCATCTTAGCTGTAGAGGGCATTGTCACTGGCCCTCATATGTGGGATCTGAACCGGGGCCCTCTGGCATCCCAAGCCAGCTCTTAACCAACGCGCCACCCTGCCGGCCCTAATACCGTTTTAAAACTTACGCAACTAAGGCCCTAATGTGTTAACTTATCTTTATAGCCCTCTGGAGTAGATTTTATTATCTCTGTTTGGTACATGAAAACACTGCAACTCAACACACAGTGGATAAGAACTGGGCTCTGGTGCCAAAGTCTTGAATCCCGAGCTCCTTCAGGGACTGCGCAGGTGGCCGTAGTGAGGTCCCTGTGGCAGATTGCGTTGTTCAATAACAGCCATAGCAGTGTTTCTGTTCCCACATGCTCTTCTAGAATCTAGCCGTTGCCTATCAAGGGGTGGATTCTGTTTTCCCTCTTGAACCTGGGTAGGACTTCAGGACTGAGTCCAGTGCCATGGAAGTGACGCTGCATGACTTCTGAGAGGAGTCGTGAAGATGACCCAGCCTCCATCAGGTCCTCCCCCTCTGGGGACCTGTCCCCTGTCATCCCAGCACCATGCTGTGAAGAAGCCCTCTCAGAGCAACCACATGGAGAGGCCCCTGTGGAGGGAGACTGAGGCTCCTAGCTGACAGCCAGCATCACATGCCAGACGCATGAGTGAACAGCATTTGCGATGATTCCAGCTCCTGGCCTTTGAGCCTTCTAGTGGAGGTCCCAGCCGTCATGGAGAAGAGATCGTCTTTGCTGTGCTCTGTCTGCACGTCTGGGCAACCGAATCCATAGGTTAATAAGCATCTTCTTTACATCGCAGGTTTAAGGTAATTGTATACAGAGCCATAGTAATTGGAACGGCATTCGAACCCTCTAAATCTTAGTTTTCTAATCTGCATAATGGGAGTAATAGCCATACGTATCTCATGGGTGCTTGTGAGGATTTAATATGTGTGAATTGTTCAGCATGCTTCCTGGGGCGTAATAACAACTAATGCTTACATGGCACTGACTGTGGACAGCACTGTCCTAGGAACTTTACGTATATTAACTTTAAATCCTTACAACAACCGTACGATGTGGGTACTACTTAAGTTTTTCTTTATTGAGATGAAATGGACCTGGTATGAAATTAACCATTTTAAAGTTGAACGAGCCAATGGCACTTAGTGCATTCACAATGTTGTGCAACCAGCACCTCTATCTAGTTCCAAAATGTTTTCATCACCCCCGAAGGAAACATGGGTAATACCTTTAAATCCATCTGGCACCTAAGGAAACTCAGGCAGTCAGGCAGATAGTAATGAGAGATCTGGGATTAGGACACACTTGGACTCTGGGGTTCGTGGGCTTTGCCTCTGCTCCACACTGCCTGGAACTCATGAATATTAGCCACTTGAATGAAGGGACTTGCCCACAGCTGCACAACTACCAAGTGGCTTCTCCCAGATCACTCTGTGCTCTTTCTGCTGAGATAGAACTGACATGGAGCGTATTAATCAAGTTCCCCAAAGAGCCACCATAGGGACAAACTGAGTCAGCGTTAGAGCCTGATCCCCTATAAACTCACCACGCTGAGTCAGATCTTGAGCCTTCCTAAACAACACCCACGATTCCCCACAAGGTGTAGACACCCATTGAAGCCACACTTGAAATGGCCCGCTCCGCTAAACATCTTAATTGCAACATTAATCTATCCGGAGTGGAAAGTATGTGCTTACCACTCTGTGGTAAAACGACTATTTGGCACAGAGAAGGATCTCCGGTCCAAAACTCATAATTCCTTTACTCTGTGGCCTACCAAAATATTTGGGTAATCGCTCTAGCCAGGGCCATCCAATCGGAGGCATCCCGACCCACTGGTTCTTCTGAAGCTGTATGCTCTGCATGCATATGGAGAGATTTACAGTCCTTGGCACTGAGAACTGAAGTGCACTACCCTCATAAGGATAGAGTCCTATGCTCCCCAGGCTCAGAGTAGGTTTGATGGCCTTTTCTTTCTTTCCCTGTGTCAACACTCTTTAACAGCACAGAATTCTAGATGCTCTTGAATTGAGGCTCAGGTATTAGGCAGATTCAGGAGCTGTGAAATGCTGTGGGTGTAGCCAGCAGGTCCAGTTAGGAGACAGAAAGCACACCAGTTATGGAACAGAGATTAAAGCCAGTTCTGCTGGGCATGGGTGGGGTGGGGTAGAAGCTGTTTTGATTGGCCTGGGAGCCCACCGAACACTCACCAAGAATTGAGGGGAACACACAAGTGGGACCCGCCTGTAAAGTGTTAAAGCCAGTGGGAGACGACGGATGCTCCTAACAGGGCAGTGGAGTGGAGCTCTGCCTCTTCGTAACCTTGGGTCTTGTCCATGGCCTGTAAATATCACACGTGACAGGGAAAAGGACATCTGGGGTCCTAAGGGCAGCCAGTCAGTGTGCTAAGAATAACCATGATGTGTGCTCTGCAGGGAGATGCCGCTATTAATCCATCACCAGCCAAGCATGTGCTTTCAGTGCTTTTGCTTTTCCCAGCAGTCCTGGTCCTGCACTGTGCCATGCCACACCAGCTTGACAAAGAGGGGGGAACAGAGACTTGGGGTTAAGTCACATCCTGGTTGGAGTCCCAGACATGTCATTTATTAGTTGTGTCACTAGGTCACAGCCCCCCTGACTCTGGTATCAATTTCCTTCTATGTATCCTGGGGCTCATAATACCAATGACTTTTTCTGGAAAAGTGACGCACAGAATGCCTGTGAGGTGCACTGCGTGTAGTAGGCACTCCACATATGTCAGCATGGCATGCACACACAAGAAAGTGGCGACTCCTTGATCCTGACCTGAGGAAATGAATTAGGGCCCACACCGAATGTTAATCACAAACCTTGCTCTACCTGGCGGGGCAAGGTATAGACTCACTGGCTGAGTTGATGCGAACTACAAACTTTTGGTTCAAAGATGTGAAGCAACATCAGTGTTTTATTTGGGTCACAACTAGCAACTCCTCAGTCACTTTGTAAATCCAGTTTGCAGATGCCATTTTGAGACAGGGCTAGCTAGCTAGCATCATCAGGCTTAATTCTGGCAGGTAACCATTGCCGTCGCCCAGTGGAGCTGCAGCTTAGTAATGGAAAAGTGTTTCATTTTAACTATGAAATTTAACACAAAGAATACAGCTGCTCAACCGGGCAGTGACAGTGTGTGTTAATTTGATTTATATCCATGCAATGTACCGTGCCTAATGTTGAATGCTGGAAGACTCCAGCGAAGCTGATACGAGCATCATAAATGAGAGACAACCATTATGGGCAGACTTCACGTGTGTCAGCACACCTTCTTGGAGCAAATAAAGCTGCAGGAGCCAGCCTGTGCAAGAGAAATAAGAGGGAATTTTCTATGTGGCATGGATGAGGGCTGGGCTTTCCCAGACAAAGAATGTGGCTTTTCTGGAGGCAGCCATCAGGATTCTCACCGTGCGTCTGGTCCATCGGCACGTCCAGAGCACTGCTCTCAAGTAAACAGATTCCGCGGACTGGGAAGTGGTGTAGGGCTGCCATTTGGCTCAAGGCGTGTTCTCTATTCAGAGGTCAAACTTCAGCTTTCCTGTGAGGGCAAAAGAAAGACAGCTCTCCCTGCTCCCTGGCTCATCAGAATCCCCGAGAGCAAACTGTTAACGTCAACTGGTACCCCTGTGAAATGCACGTGGAAAGGACGGCGCATGAATGTGCCTCTGTGGTGTGTGTGTGTTGTGTCGTGTGTATTACGTGTGAGTTGTGTGTGTTACATGTTTGTGGGGTATGTGTGGTGTATGCATGGAGTGTGTGTATGGTGTGTGTTGCATGTGCTTGGTGTGTATATCCCTGTTGTGTATGTGTATGTGTGTGTGTGTGGGGTCTGGCTCTCATATTCACTTTGAACCAACACTGCAGTGACTTAGGTTCATCACAGGCACCTCAGTTCATGGCTGGACCACTCTCCTTTATCACCTTTCTACATCATTGTAAAACAAGTCTTGTCTACAGACAAAGTGTAGAAAGTAGAGAGGAAAAAATCACCCATAATTTCACCCCCCATATGACCGCTACTTTGGTATCTTTTCTTCTAGGGTTTATCCACATGAATAAAGAGCATATGTGTAATCATTAGTGGATGTCGTGCATTATGGTAACTTCCCATAATGCTACTTAGTCTTCATAACTCTCATACTTTAATGCAGCGGTTCTCAACCTTTCACAGGGGTCACCTAAGACCATCGGAAAACACATATTTTCCGATGGTCTTAGGAACCGAGACACTGCTCCTCTATCCGTCTCCAGGCCCACATGCAGATACACCCACATACGAGTACCCGGCGACCCCTGTGAAAGGGTCGTTTGACCCCCAAAGGGGTCGTGACCCACAGGTTGAGAACCGCTGCTTTAATGGCTGCATAATATTCCATCCGGGGCTGTACCATTACATAGGTGCACATGGTTACACTTAGGTGGCTTTCGTGCTTTCAGTATAATAAATAGCACCATTCTGAATGGCCCCCATCCCATCAGGCCTGGCTCCATTGCTGCCTTTAACTCTGAGCTCAGCATAAGCAACACGGCTGCCGCTGACAGTAGCTGGAGCAGCTCATGTCTCAGTGCCGACAGGCTGTACAGGGAAGAGGGGACCTTTAGCACTCCCAACGCATCTTCATCAGGCCTCTGGTGGGGCTTGGGGTGGACAGCAATGGGATTGGTGCCCAGTTAAACATGGCACCCTCCACCTTCACTGCTACTGCCCCAGAAGCAGGCTACTCTGCCCACCCCACCCCATGAGCACTGGCTCACTCCTTTGTTCCAGGCACAGCATGCTGCTTGCGTTTACCCTCTGTTTCCCTTCTTTTCCCTGAATCACTGATTCCCAGATGCATCTTTCCTCTGCTACCTTGAGATGAGCAGGACTTCCCAGAGTGGTGAGAGCTGCACAGAAAGATTTATTTGTCAGGCCTCCTAGCGAGGGTAGACTTCCTAAAGGATTGTCACAGGACCTGTGTTTGGGGCTGGGTCCCCCTGGGACCTGTGGTTCTCAGGAATCTGTACAGGCTTCCACTCCACTGGAAGCTTGCAGCCCCCACCCCATCACGCTGCCCTTTGCTGGGTCTACACACGTATGCCGCATTTCCCCCGAGACTTCCCTACTGCATCCTTTGCTCCTCCTTGTGAAGCCTCTCTTCCATGTCACTTTTCTAGTACCAGTCTCCCTGACAGTCCCTCAGCCTGCCGTGATCTGACCCCACGCCTGTATCTCCTCACCCATCATCCCTGTGCTCCTTCCCTATTTCCTTATTTCAAGGTCATTGGTCTCCAAAATCAGCAGATTGTGTGGGGATTAAATTACTTTTTAGTATGGAAATCACCCAACACCACGTATACTGGAAACCTTTAGGTGGAGGGAGACTGTAGAAATGATGCCGTCTCACCACTTCCGATGTCTTGTCACGCTCTTATCACCAGGATCAGGAGGAGTCACCCCAACTTGGAAAGCTGACCCTCTGCTTGCTCTGGTCACCTTCCCCATCCCTCTTTGAGCTACTGTGTACCTCTGGCTCCTTTTCATTAACCCAGGAAGTAGATGACTCTTGGATTTATACCCTCACGTTGCTCTTAGGAGAGTATAGCAGAAGTGTGCACCTGACTGTGAGTGAAAGGGCTTTATTACCTCCCCCGGGTAGGCAGTGCAATGGCTAAAGGTTGTGCTGTCTCAGAGAGCTGAGTTCAAATCCTTACTCTGCAACTCACTAGTTGTTTGGCTTCATTTTTATGAACTTAGTTTTCTCATCTGTAAAATGGGAATACTACCTACCTCAGATGACAGACGGCATGTAAAGTATTTAGTAAAGTTCCTCACACATAACTATATTGATATGGATTATATTTATTTGAACCGTAGCTCTATTTGGGGAAAGAAAATATTGAAGCAATTTTAAGCTTCAGACTCTGAGGGGTGTGTGTGTGTGTGTGTGTGTGTGTGTGTGTGTGTGTGTGTGTACATGTGTATCTATGGTTACATGGGTGGGTGGTGATTTGGAGGAAGTTGGGAAATTTCTGAAATCATACAAAGGAAGGAGTCTTGGCCTTCTCTTAGTATTAATCTCATCCTATCCATTTCACATATTTGTTTGTATTTTTTTTTGGCTTTTAACCAGCTAGTTGTATATGTCTTCTTAGCATGATGTCCCCCATGACCATGCCTCTTGCTCTCCAAATGTCCATGTCCCTGTTTTTGTTTTTTTTTAAAGATTTTATTGGGGAATTGGGAAAGGGGAACAGTGTTGGGGAATCTGGGGAAGGGGAACAGACAAGTTGCTGTCCTTTTGTTCTTCAGTCTAGTTGTGGAGGACGTCGCTTCACTGGCTCATGTTGGTATTATCATTGCGCTCTTCCTGGGTGAGGCAGATCAGTCGCCGGCTTCTGGACGGCTGCTCACAGTGGCCCTTGGCAGCTCATGCTGGCTGCTGGCCACTCACACTGGCTGCCAGCCTCACACAGTAGCTTATGGCAGCCCACTGCAGCAGGGGTTGCAGCCTGCACCATCGCAGGCGACTCACGGCAGCCCAGCTCCCGGTTGAACTGTTGTTCACCATCTTAGCTGTAAAGGGCAGTGTCACTGGCCCTCATGTGGGATCTGAACTGGGGCCCTGCTGCTCATAGCTGACGTCCCAAGCCAGCTCTTAACCAACGCACCACTCAGCTGGCCCATCCATGTCCCTGCTTTAAGATGAGCTGACACCATTGACAGCTGAGTCAATCAGGAAAAAGGAAACACAGAGAATTGTGGAATAAGGAATTTACTGTAGGAATCAATCTTAACCCAGGTGTGGGAGGGGCTGAGTAGGAGAGGGCCTGTAAGGGCAGCTGAAGTTTCTGGGAATCAGCACATCAAGCTGCGGGAGCGGGGTTGCAGAAGGGGGTCTGTGGCAGGGTGTTGTGTGTTCATGCTGCCATTTCTGTGAATTTGCAATGCAGCATCTGGAGGTTACCTGAAGTCACTGCTGCTCAACAGGCTGCCCGCTGGGAAGGTGAGCTGCCAATGGAGAGGGGAAGGACAATGACAAACTGACCTGGCCAGTGCCTCTGCTCTGTCTCTCACCTCCTGTGACCAATGCACCCTTCGGAACATAGTGGCTGCTGCTTCCCTTTTCCCTCCCAAATCTCACGCAACTTTCCTTACAGTTGACTCCAACCCAGGGGATTCTGGGGTTTCAGGTTTCCAGAGTAACCGAGTTGACAGTAGAAGCACCCAGCACAAGCTCTGAGTCAGGGAGCAGGAGGTAGGAGGCCAAAGGCTACTTGTGTGCTGTGCTCTGTACATAAGCATGCTGTCCTGAACTTTCCACAACAAAAATGTGCACGTGGAGTGCTTATGTATGTAAACAAAGCAAAGCTAAACAAATCCAAAATAAAAAGGAAGCCAAAGACTCAGCTTTTTTTAAAAACCCTTAATGGGCTTCCTCATGGCCTTCCACATAATTCCTTCCTGCTGCCCTCACAGTGTAATCCTGCTCGCCACCACCCCTGCGAGATTGCCAATGGTTTCACTTGTTAAAAATAGAAAGAAAAAAAAAAAAAAAAGAAAAAAAAGCAAAAGGTGCATGCACATGCCAAATGTTTGTGCATGCACGTGTATAAGCCTGCATGTGTTTATAGTGCATGTGCATGTGTGTATATGTGTGTGTGTGTGTGTGTGCCTGTGTAAGTAAGCATGTGTGTGTTTAGTATGTGTGAACCCCCTAGCCTGATTTACTCCTGGTCTCTTTCTTTTTGATGGTATCTGATGACCTATGCCAAAAACACCCAGGAGATGGGATAGCCCAGAAGGGCACTTGGTGAAAGAGGGCAGGAGAGGTAAGCTCCCTGGGAGATGAGACTTAGGCAGCGCACAGTGATCTTTTGTTCCATTAATTTTTATTGGGAGAGGCACATCCCCTGCTGCTTTAAACTGCCTCTCCCTCAGGCACAAACCAACTGTGTGTGTTCCTGCAACTGCTTCTTTTGCAAATAACTTGGGGAAGAAGAGGCAAGGTTGAGATAGCTGCATCCAACATGGGAGTGACAGGCTAAGACCCTGGCTCGTTGCTGGGGTGGGGGCGAAGTGAGTGAAGAGAATGAGGTGACCAGGGGGCAAGCTGCTGGTACTCCATTAGTGAGAAGCATAGTGCCCCTTCAGATCCTGCCTGGGGGTGGGGGTGGAGGTAGCTAGGAGTGAGTGGACTGACATCATGAAGGTGAACTTGGTCTCAGGGCCCCTCTTTCTCCTTGAACCAGACGCTTCGGCATTGGTCTTTTACCAGGCTGAGTATCTGCCAAAGAACAGGGGACATAACCTGAGGTGAATCCCTTTCTTAGCAGGCCACCAGGTGTCCCATGTACAGGAGGGTTCACCACTTTCTGGTGGTGGCGGTAGTGGTGTTGGGGTGTTGGCACAGAGAGCATCTGAGATGCCCAAGCAACCTGTACGTGACAGAAGAGCTAGGTCATGGACTGCTGACTCCCTCGCTCCTTCTAAACTTGTCCTTAATAAGGCCAAGACTTTAGTTAAGCTCTCTCAGGGCCCCTTTGTCCCTCTCGTCTGGCAGCATACTCTCTGAAATGTTGCCTGCTCTTGGCAGCAGGGACCAAGCTCCGGACTGTGGTTCCCCAGTACCTAGCATCAGGGCTGGCATGGAGTAGGGCTCCCTTCACATTCATCAAATGCCTCAGCTCAGTCCTCCAAATGGTTGTACCCCATTTCCTGCTCCTTTTCCCCTTGTTCACCTTGCTCCCTTTGGGTGTTCTCTGCTTGTTGATGTTTGAAGGCACCAGACTTTCTCTAGCCTGTGGGTCTTTGCATTGGCTGTTCCCTGTGCCTGGAATGACCTCCTTACCTCTGCTCACATCTTGCTTCTCGGCCAGGCTGCCCCGTTTAAATAGCAGCCTGCCCCCACCCCGACACACACATTGAGGATACACCTTTCACTTTACTTGCCTTTCCTTCTATGGCATTGATACTAGCATATTGTGGAATTTACTTTTTTATGTCTTTTTGTTTGTTTATTGTTTATACCTCCCCCTTTAAAAATCAAGTCTTTGAGGGGAGGGATTCTGGTCCATTTTGTCCGCTGATGTATCCTAAAGGTACAGAGCTGGAAATTGCTTGGAGATATTTCACATTTGTGTGTGTGTGTGTGTGTGTGTGTGTGTGTGTGTGTGTGTGAAATTAAGCAGAAAGGATTTCTGGTCTAGTTAACACTAAAATGAAAGAAAACTGGTCTTTCAGCATTTCCTTGAATTCTTGCAGTGGAGTGTGTTGTAATAATAACAATGCCCACAGATAACAATAAGCGTTCGATGCCTAACCATTGTGTAGTGCTCTACAGGTGTCACACGCTTTATATTGGAGCCTCACAATGATGCATTGAGAAAGGCAAGGCAGATAGCATCACTCTCGTTTTGCAGATGAGTAAACAGCCTCAGAAAGCTTAAGAGACGCACTCCAGGTTTCACAACTAGTGAATGATATAGGTGGAGCTCTAAGCCCAGCACTGATTGCTAGCCTCCCCCCCCCACCCCCACCACCACCACCCAAATTTTTTCTCTTTCATAAGCAATAACTTCCACATACAGCCTGTTCTTGGGAGTGCCGTTAAACCACTTGAGAAGTTCCAGCCCCAGTGGCTGGGGTAAGAAGCAGAGCCTGGGAACATACACAAGGTTGACTTTGTACCATGGGTTCACCTAAGGGCAGGCTATCAGCTAGAGCTTTCAATATGTAGATGCAGGATTTCAGAATGGAGCTGGGTGGAGTTGGCTTGTAGAGGTTTTGTTAGTTTTTTTAATTGTATAAACTGCATAATTCCTGCAGAGAGTGTTTACTGAAACTTCACTGTGGATGGTGGGCAACGTTGCCTTCAGCCAGCCTTCAGCCAGCCGGGGTTCCCGGGGACCTTTTGTGTGTGTGTGTGTGTGTGTGTGTGTGTGTGTGTGTGTGTGTGTGTGTGAGCATTCTTTGAGTGGTGGTTCTCAGTGGGGGCAATTTTGGGGACACTTGGGAATGTCTGGTAATAGTTCTGATTGTCACAACTATAAAGGGGGTGGTACTGGCATCTTGTGGGTGGAAGTCAGGGATGCTGGTAAACATCTGACAATGCACAAGGCAGCCACCCAATGGAGAATTATCCAGCCCAAAATGTCAGTGGTGCCCAGGTTGAGAGACCTTGTTTTAGAGTGAGGTGGGAATGATGGTCCCTGGTCCCCAGCTTGCCTTTGTTTTTCTTTCCCCCAGGAGGTGTGGGGTGAGAGCTAGAAATCTCTCTTCTAGCTCTTGGGAGTTACTTGGCAGAAGGAGCAAGGGTTATACTGTCCTCCAGCCTTCAGCTCCCCACCTGCCGCAGGTGTCAATCATGTTCCTGCCTTCACCAAGCCCAGAGGTGGAGAGCTTCAGTGTTGGACTGTCCATGTGGGTCTGTAGTCTTCAGATGCCCTCCCGCATCAGGATGAGCTTGTGAGCAATCAGGTAGGAGGGAAAACCCTGTGCTGTCAGCTACCAGAAGCCAAGGGCAATGCATAACCCACATGAACTCCTGGGCCTAATCTGGGCTCTGAAAGTTCTCTGGTACTGCTGGAATGCCTGGGGATATTTGTTCTAACTCATCCAATTGGTATTGAAATGCTTTCCAAATGAAGGATAAGGCTGTCACCCACTACTCTGGAAATTAGCATATGCCTGCCAGTGTTTACTTCCCTTACCGATAAAGTCAAGCTACAATTGCTCTCCTATGCACAGTGCTCTCCGTTTCTTGGAGAGCCATATTGGATAATGGATTGTTGCACATACACACACATTCACCTATATAATTTTAGTAGAACACTAAGACTGAAAAAGAAAAAAAATAAACTTAAAAAATGACTTATTCCTATATTATTAGTTAATAGATGAGGAAACAGAGACCCTTAAGCAATTTAAATGGTTTTCTGTGACTCCAGAAAAACAGCAGCAGACTAAGGCTGGAACCATGGTCTGGGAGGTTAAACAGACTGTTAGAGTCACTAGGATAAAGGTAACCCTTGCTTGGATGATAGTCGTTTTACAGATCTGAGCCAGCTGGGCTAATTCCTGTCGCAGAGATATAAGGCTCAACTATACCTCTTGCTTGAGAACACCAATTCTTCTAATTGAGGACTTTATACTGTCTGGCTTTCCTCTTAGCTCGAGGGAATGTGCGCTTTAGCCTCCTTTGGAGGCTCTTCTCCCCCTGGTAGTCCTTCAATTCTGCGGCTCCTTGGGGTTAGTTTGGGGCTCCTCCCTTTTTCATTTCCCATGTTCACCATAGATAATCTCAGCCCCTCCCTGTAGTCAATTGCCATCCAGCCTATAACTCTTTGGTGATGTACGCTCAATCTATGCGTGTGTGCGGGGAGACCAAGCTCTACTGGGGAAGGCAGGGATGCTGCTAGGATGTTAATGGCAGTCTTTCTGGGTTGAACATCTCAGTGGGCGAGAGTCTGGTCTTCCTCATCAGACCCTGAGCTCTACCAGGCTCTTCATTTATCCAGAGTTTAGCACTGTGTCCAACAACTTCATACATAATGAACACATTAATGAATGTATAAGGGGAATTCAGAGTTGCTGAACTGATGTAAAAAGCTTCCAGTACTAGTAGACTGTGGATTTGCCTACCTTCATTAGTTATGTACCACCCAGTGAAGAGGTTGTCAGTCTTGGTTGTGCATCTCGAGGACTTCTTTTTTTTTTTTTTCGTTGCAGCTAAAGACACTGTCTTAGTCTGTTGGGGTTGCTATAACAAAAATACCATGGACTGGGTGGCTTATAAACAGAAATTTATTACTCACGATTCTGGAAGCTGGGATGTTCAAGATCAAGATGCTGGCAGATTTCTTGTCTGGCTATTCAAAGATGGATGTCTTTTTGCTGTGTCCTCACATGATACAAAGAATGAGGGAGCTCTCTCTGGTACCTTTTGTAAGGGCACTAATCCTATTCATGAGGACTTTACCCTCATGACCTAATCACTCCCAAAGGCCCTTCCTCCAAATACCATCACATTGTGGATTTGGTTTCAACATATAAATTTTTGGGGGACACAAACATTCAGTCTATAGCAGATGCCAAGGCCTCACTGCAGATCTGAATCAGAATCTTAGCATGTGGAGTCTGGACATTTGTGGTTGTAGGGAGCTCTGCTGATGACTTTGTCTGCTTGGGTGAAGAACCAACAACTCACGAACTACCTACTGGGTGATCTGTTTTTCTGTGAGAACACAGCTTTAATATTCAGTAAGAAAATAGGAGCTTCTTTATAGTCCTTCTTCCTGTTACACATCTGTGGTAGGTGGCTGCTTTAAGACCAAGTGTGATCATCCTTTACCCCAGGGATATAAACTCTTGTTACCACTGTAAGTATGTGTCTGAGCCTTGCATTTTTGCTGATCCACTATGTATGGGAGTCTTGGATACCCGCCTAATTCATTATTGGGAGTAAAAAATTAATTCATTTCCATTGTTTCAGGTGCAGGGATCACAGTGATGAACAAAACAGACAACTATCTCTGCCCTCACAGAACTGACAGTCCTTTGGGGAGACAGCCAATAAACAGAATAATAAAATAAGATACATAATAAGGTTAGATGATGATATGGGCTATATATTAGGTATCTATTGCTGTGTAACAAAGTACTCCAAAACTTAGAGGCACAAAACAACAAAATTAATTTTGTTACAGAGTGGTATGGAATCTGGGAGCAGCTTAGCTGGATATTTATGGCTCAGGCTCGGTCATGAGATTGCAGTCAAGATGTTGGCTGGAGCTATGTAGTAAGTTGAAGGCTAGACAGGGGCCAGATGATCCCCATCCATGATGGTTCAGTCCTATGGCTGTTGACAGGAGGCCACGTGGGCCTCTCCACAGAGTTGCTTGAGTGTCCTCACGACATGGCAGCTGACTTCCAAACCCAGGGCAAGTGATCCAAGAGTGAGAGGTAGGCCAGGAAAACGCCACAATGCCTTTGGAAATACTGAGTCTTTGAAGCGGTATCCCGTCGATTCCACCCCATTCTATTTGTCTAAGTGAGTCACTGAGTACATCTCAGACTCAGGGGAAGAGGAATGAGGCTCCCATTTTGAAGGGAGGAATATCAAAGAATTCGTTAATATATTTAAAAACCAGCACAAAGGCTAAGGGAGAAAGATGAAGTGGAGAAGGGCGATATGGAGGGCTGGTGGAAGGTGGATTGTCACCTAGGACGGATGCCTGGGGCATACCTCACTGAGGAGGAGGTGAAACAAGTAAACAGCTGAAGGAGGGCAGTGTGGTCGGAGCAGAGTGTGCAAGAGGGAGAGTAGCAGGAGATAAAACCGTGGGGTGCGTGGAGCAGATGGGGAAGGGCTTCTTGGAACATTGTTAAGACTTCAGCTTTTACTTTGAGTAAAATGAGGAGTTAATGCAAGCTTTGGAGGGTGATGATTTTTCTGTTTAATGGAGAATTTGGAAGGCAAGGACAGAAACAGGGAGGCCAGTTAGAAAGTCTTCAAATAATCTAGTGAGAGAGGATCATGGCTTGGCCCCGGAGGGGACTGAGGGTGTGTGTGAGGATGAACAGCAGATGCGGTGAGGAGTGGCTGCATCCTGGGTATGTTTTGCAGGTGGTGCTATAAGATTTGCTGATAGACTGGATATGGGGTGTGAGCAAAATAAAAAAATAAAATTAGGATCACTGCAAGGGTTTTGGCTTGTGAAACTGAAAGAATCAAGTGGCATATGTTAAGATGTTAAGGAATTATCATACTTCTCAACAAGCTTGAGGTACAAAACTAATTAAAACTTTTTCAAAGAAGATGAATGTTTCTTTCCTTTGGCATTTTAAAACCAGCACAAAGACTTGAAAGCAAACAATAATTATTTGATCCTCCGGTATCTATTTTTCCAATTAATATCCAAAAAGTTTAGAGAAGAACATGGACTTCATGGTTCTTATTGACCATCATTGTTGATTGTTGGTAATCTAAAAGAGAAAGGAAGACAGTTATTAAGTGTCTACAAATGCTCAAAATTCTTGATGATACTGAGCATATCTTCACTGATGGACTAAAAGGAGATACCTGGGATAGAAAAGCAATCAATGTAGATGAGAAAAAGAGGAGTCTTACACACAAGACTGCCCCATGTGCAAAACAAACTAGAGAGCTCTTGCTCATTCAGTTAAAATAGTCTCATTTTAAATATTTGAAAATTTATTCATTCACTCATCCTACAAGTGTTTATAGATTGCCTAATATGGACTAGGTGCTGTTCAAGGTTCTGATTTAAGGCAGAAATATTAGGTTGAACCATTGAAGCTGGTTGACCAAAATGGCAATTTTGGACTGTTCAAATTAATATTTGATGAAAAAAAATTGCTGTACAGGTTGATTGCCCTAATTAATATGTCATTGAGCCATATATGTGTAAGTTCACATTCAATATTTTAAAGTGCATTTCTCTGGCCCTCGCCTTGTGCCACCTGGTAATGTTTCCCTTCTTTAATTACTCAGTTGTCCTCATTTCTATCTTTTTATACCTATCACACCTGCGTGTTGCAATGGAAGCTTCATTCTCTCTGTTCCCTGTTCTCTGTGAATGGAGCACAGCTGTTTCCTGTCACCTGTGTGTCCAGTGTCCTTTCATGTACTTAAACCCATCTGTAAGGTTGTATTAGGAGCTATTACCAGGCCTGAGGATGGACTTTCTAACTAAGCATATTACCTTTCGGCCATTTTGGGTATCGGTTTAGAGTTATTAAAGAACAGTCTCAGCCAGTCGTAGCCAGACTCCGAGCCCCAGTTATGTGGATCCTGCAGGGTTATATTATCTTGCACGTAACATTTGTGACAAGCTTTAGCTGCTGGTCATAGTGTCCCAGCTTTGAGGGTGGATTCAGCCAAGTCTAGATTATGGTGATGAGCATCACTTGATAATGCTCTTCAGTTTCTTATTTCAGAGCCGAATGTCTGTGATCCAAACCAGAACTGTCGTTAGGTACACAGGCAATTTTATTTAAGATTGCAATGCACAGCGGTTGGGTTTCTCACTCCCTTTAGATTCACCTGCATTTTTTTTTTTATTCCAATGCAACGTATGCTCAGCTTGGCATAGCTCAGACACATGACATCTCATCGCTCAGCTGGCAAGTTCCTCTTTTCCTATTATTTGGTGTTTCTGCTGCTCTACTTCATTTTGCTTCATCGCTTTCTAGAAAACAACATTCTCAGAGATTTTCCTGGGCTGAGTAATACAATTACATGGGAATAGCTGCTGGATGTGTCCAGACTGGAACATGATGGCTGTGCGGTGGGAAAGGGGGATGCCATTCTTTTTGTCTGCCTTGCTTAATTAGGATTACACACAGCATGACTTGGGCCCGATCCATCCCTAGTTTATTGGGAAGTAACACCATGAGGTGGAAGGAATGTCTGTAGATATTAAGAAAAGGAATTTCTTTTGTGGTACATAAACTGCTAGATAGATGGAGAGAGTGTTACCCAGCCCCTGCACTCTCCAACACTCATCTGATTGCCTTGAAAGCCATTATACTGTTTTCCTCCCCTTTATCACATTTGGCTACAGGCAGAGCGGCTGTCATTTACAATGTCTATTGTTTGATTGCATCCGTTGCCTTTAAAAAAATCCAGGTCTGTGAGCCCAGATCCGACTTCAAATGGCATTGGCGCAAAGGGATGGAGCATAGAGACAGCAGGTCCTTGCCAGGCATGGATTGACGACCCCATTCCAGTCACATTTCCCTTTAATGAGGGTCCTGACGCAGCGTTCACTCTTCCACAAGTGCCATGCTGCATCCGGAGTAATGGCTGTACTTGATGGATAATTTATGCAAACAGAACACAAACAAGAAGTCATTAAGCCACCCAACAAGGGTCCTTGACTTTTGCAAAACCAAACAGTTATTCTGATCCTGATGAGTTTAATTTTACTTTTTGGTTGAGTACCGATGAATACATTATATTTAAAATAAATATTATATTATCAATATTCATGATCAAACTCAATGTCATTTGGTGCTTAATAGTCTCCCTTTTTTAAAAGAGTGCTATACAGAGCTTGATTTTCATAAAGTCACAAAGTATTCATTGAGACCTTTAATCCTATCTCATCTCCCTCTAATGGACTCCAACACAGCTAGAAGGGAAAAGGAGGAGGGAATCTATTATTTGGATATTTGTAAACACCTTTACTTTTCATTTGAATAGTCCTTTTGTAGTTGCAGCTCTCGAATGTATGTAAATGTGAATTTGAGAATTCTACACAAAGAAACTGTAAACCACTGGATAACATAAAGGAAATTGATATTGAATATGATTTGGCTACTTAGTGATTAAAATCCACTTACAAGGATATTACAATTTTAAAAATAAGGCTTTAGTGTGCATCACGGCTTTGTTGTAACTCAAGGGCCATGTAGGTGTACAATATTTGGATGTCAGTTTACATAATAGGTGGTGTTCTCGGTGCTTTCCAGATGCCCAGCAGTTTATTTTAGTAATTTTAATTTTATTAGAACAGCGTCCTATGACTCGGTTGCTGTACAGCATCTCTGGGAGCGCTCACATGAAAACCATTAAAGCCTAAATGTTCCTGGCAGGTAATCTCACCGTCTTTTCATCTTTCATCTCCGGGAAGGTGGCCCCTGTAGATTGTTTAAAGGAAAAGGAACACTGTTATACCAGGTCCAAATAGCAATGCTGCGCCCAGACCCCTCCTCCCCGGTTGAGGAGAAGAAAGGGAGGCTGTAGCTCTGTGGTGTGCAATCCTGCAGGCTGTACCTGCAGGGAGTAGACTCACCTCCGAGGATCAGGTGCAACGTGGCACCAGCCCTCAGGGCCTTGCAGCCCCAGTCAACACCCAGAGGGAACAGAGTCCCCAGCACCTGTGACAGGCAAGCCTCCCAGGCCCACAGCCGGGACAGCTGTATCTATGACAGCCACTTCCTCTGCCACTTCAGAGTGACATGAGAAACACGAGGAGCTGGCAGCTTGGGGGCCCCCAGCTTCAAGAGAGGAGTTGCGTCTGAGGCCAGAATGAGAGAGAATGGGGAGGACATCAGTGGAGAGCGGAAGCAAGCTTTCTGCACTGTCAGGCCCCTGACTTTTTCCCTGGGGAGGAGAAAAGGGACAGTGCAGATCTGGGACACATCCCAAGGAACAGGTCTGCGCGGTCAGCAGGGCTTCTCGTGGATTATCAAACACGCTTGGCAGCTACAGGTGACATGTGTCATTAAAGGGGATCACCTGGGAAAGAATATATGGGTGGCCACATCCTGAATTTCTTATTGATGCTAAGGATTTTCTTGTCCAGAAACCCTTAGTCCCCAAATCTTAGAGACTCGAAAATGCAGTGCTTTTCTCCACAGCCTCTCCAACACTTGCTATTACTTGTCCTGTTGATAATAGCCATTCTAACAGGTGCAAAGTGATGTCTCATTCTGGTTTTGATTTGCATTTCCCTAACAGCTAGTGAGGTTGAGCATTTTTTCATATATCTGTTGACAGTTTGTTTGGGAAAAGTATCTGTTTGGGTCCTTTGCCTATTTTTTAATTGGATTGTTTGATTTTTTTGTTGTTGAGTTGTATGAGTTCCTTATATATTTTGGATATTAGCCCCTTATTGGATACATTGTTTGCAAATATTTTCTCCCATTTGGTTGGCTGCCTCTTTGTTTTGTTGGTGGTTTCTTTTGCTGTGCAGAAGCTTTTTAGTTTGATATAGTCCCATTCATGTATTTTAGCTTTTACTTCCCTTGTCTTTGAGGTAAAATTCATAAAATCCTTTCTGAACCTGAGGTCAATAAGTTTAGTACCTATGCTTTATTCTATGCAATTAATTATTGTTTCAGGTCTTATGTTTATGTCTTTTACCCATTTTGAGTTAATTTTGGTATATAGTGACAGCAGTCTAGTTTCATTCTTCTGCATGTGGCTTTCCAATTTTCCCAGCACCATTTATTGAAGAGGCTTTCTTTTCTCCATTGTATGTTTTTGGCTCCTTTGTTGAAAATTATCTGCCCATGTACAAAAGGTGACAAAAAAATGTATACACATTTTAAGAAGGGAAAAACTGTATNCCTAACTGTATTGTACGTGTCAGCAACAATGCAACTTTTTTCGATTATTTTTTATCATGGTTGGTTGAATTCACAGATCGGAACCTGTGGATATGGAGGGTCGACTGTAATCGTTATTATTCATAATGGGGGAACTTCGAGGGGACATTGAGATCAGCAAACTTCTTATTCTGTAGATGAGGATTTGATGAGTGGAACTCCAGACCAGGACTGTGTGTGTGTGTGTGTGTGTGTGTGTGTGTGTGTGTGTGTTCCCTGGACTTTCTCAGTCTTTACAGTTAGCTTAAGGTACCCATGAACCGCTTGAGAAATGTCTGCTGGAATACAGTTCCTCAGAGTCATGATGGGACATAGCCCAGATCTTTGCAACACCTTCAGCTTTGGAAATCCTAGCTCTGTCACTTATCAGCAGTGGGACCTTGTGTATGTAATATGATTTTTCTAAACCTAGCTCACCTCATCTATAGAAGGAGGTGATGACTCTTTATCCAAAGACTGTTACGGAGATACATTATAAAACCAACAAACAAACACCCAACTTTGAGCTATCCTGAAAATACCCAGCATCTAATCTGACATCAACAGAAGAATAGATGATTTTTTTTTCCTTCTTCTTTTTCCTTATATTGAATGTCAGCTAGAGCCAGGGATTTTTAAGATTTTATTCTTCAGAATTTCTAAGGATTGAAGATATTCTGCTTTAAGTCAGTATATATATTTTCCAGGTTATAATGATACTATATGCTCATTATAGAACATTTGGAAAAATAGAGAAACTTACAATGGAAGAAATGGGAACAATGACAACAAACTAATTCCACAACCCCGAAGTAATTCCCAGAGATTTTTATGTCTTTCCTTCCAGCCATTCTTTATTGCAAGCATATTTAGAATCATACTTTATGTGTAGTTTTTTTTTTTTTTAAATATCTGGCTTCTTTGAGTTTTTATTATATCATGAGCATACTCTCTGTTACTGTTATTCTTTGAGAACAAAAATGATTTTTCATGGCTGTACAAATATTCTAGTATTCCTATGAATATAAACATAATATATTGAACTAGTCCCCAAATCTTGAGCATGTAGATTGGTTTTTAATTATAAATAGCACTTTGAAAATACCTTGCATTTGTATCCACGCCTTATCTTTCCCAGGCTGCTTTCTGCTCTGGGAGGCTCAGATGTGTGGTTCACTCAGTTGTCCTTTTGTCCTCTGACTTCCAGGTAGCTTTGGCCAATTTGGGACCCAGACAATGGATTATCTATTTTACTAACTCACTTGCTTTGACTAAAAGTCACAGCACCTCCCAAGGTGGGTCTTCTCCAGGTTCCTCTTCCTTTCCACACCCCCTCAGCCTAGGAATGTAACAGCCTCCCTGTTACTGGTCCTGGAGTACTAATCTTTCCTTTGTGTACTTCCCACACCTGTCTTTCACGTTTGTAAAATAATCCCTTGTTAAACTTCTTAAAGTTACTTCATTTTGAGCTTGCAGATTCCTGCTAGACCTCTGACTGATAAAACGCTTTTATCTGATGTAAACACAGTTGTATCTTGTAGCAGTCTTTATGCACATGTCTGATCATTCTTTCAAGCAAATCTCTACAAGGCCGTTTAAAATTTCTGATCCTTATTTTCCTCACCTGTAAAGTGAGATTATTAATAATACCTGACTCACAAGGTTGTTGGGAGGATAAATGTGATAATGTATGAAAATTCTGTATAGGCTATAAATTGCTTTACACATATAAGACATAGGTTATTATCACCACCTAGTTAACCCTGAGGGAGCCCTAAAGGCGTTTGGTCTGGTTCCAGGCTGAGGTTTTGCAATATTAATCTTTGAAATATTTTGAAAACCTAAAAGTAGCTGTGGCTAACCGGTTCCTTTGCCTTGCCTCCATAGACTTCACATTTTTGGCTTCTCTACTCCAAAAAGATGTGACCTTAGGAACTGCTTTGTTTTGTCCATTATTCCTTCATGGAATTTAACAAGGGCATGTAGCTATGGATTCCTATGGGTGGCATATTCAATATGTGGTTTGAAGCTTGGCTGACCCAGGAGAATTCACTCACCTCCCCAAAATGAGCAGTCTCCTTTGCGCTCCCGGGCTGACCGAGTCCATTGAATTCAACATGGATCTGTTTAAAAAAAATCCATTCAAGCACGTAAGGTAAAAATTGCCTTATTGGCTTTTTGTCTGAAATTTTGGCAGCGCCTAGACAGATTTCAGCATTTATTGCCCTTTGAGTGATTTCCAGCTTTGTTCCAGGAAAAATACAATTAATCTTGTAGCAGCCGCTATATCAATCCATATGAGGGGAGAGTTGTTTCAGATGTCACGTGGAGTCTCTGACTTCTTTGGCTGTGCTCATCTTTTTGGCTGAAGGTGAGTGTAACGCACACCAGGGGAAACCTCTTGCCTCCATTCTTGTACTTGTCTGCAAAGCCCCCAAGACTTGCACGGGGTGGGGGCTTTGTGCATCCAGCTGTGCTCCATCAGCCAAGGGAACACATCTGGGAAAGTAGGTGTGAGGGGCCCCCGTGAGTGGACAGGGAGGTGCAGAGGTGCAATATGTGTCACGAAGGAGTGTGAGCAACATCTCGGTGACTTGCATTTGTCCTAGACATGATGCTGTTTGACTCTGTGGCTGGGGGACAAGAGGAAGGCTGTAGTCCTAATAGCTTGAGACAGCACCATGAGCTCCGTTCTTTGCACAATCTTTGTTCTCAATAGTGGTCTGCTGTAGCATGAAGCTTTATTAGGTTCAGGCCAGCCTAGGGCCTGAGGGCCACTGAACACATGTCCTTTCTGTCCAACAGCTTAGCAGAGCCTGGTATTGGCTTGACTCTGGACCTGGCCTCAGTTTGCTTAATTTCTCCGCCTTTATTGTCACTGGTACTGATTCTGGGGCAGAGAATATCTTAACTGTTTCTCTGTCACCGCACTAATGTGTGATCTTAAACAAGTTGCCCAATGTCTCTGGGTCTAGACTTCTTCGTCTGTATGAGAGGTGGAATTAGACCAGAATTTCTCAAACATCTCACTGTAAGGACACCTCTGATTAGTCCTCCCACCCACTGCTCTGCTTTCTTGCCAAACCGAGTACATTGTGATTTTATTTCTTTCCCAATAAATAAATCTAATTCATTGCTCGTTAATTTTATTCATTGAAGTGTCCATTTCTCGCCATCTCCACAGCCTTTGCCATGGTCAAGTTACATGGGGTCCCTCAGTAGCCTCCTAATTGTCTCCTGATCTCTACACTTGCCCCGTCCCTGCAGTCAGAGCACTCTTGTCAAGTCCCCTTCTCTGCACACCTTACAACTCTTTAGTGCTTCCCCATTGCTCATGTAATAAAGTCCAAAATCTTAAATGGATGACCCACAGGTATTGATCTGCCTCTTCAGTGTCACCTCATGTCACCACCCACTCTTCCCTCATTTGCTGAGATGGCCACCTTGGTCCTAGTCCAGTAGGACCTCTGTACGAGTATAATCTGTTTCCTCTGCGTTGTCTTTATTTTTTTGTTATTTTTATTTTTTTTAAAGATTTTTTTTAAATTGGGAAACTGGGGGAGGGGAACAGCATTGGGGAATCAGATAAGAGGAACAGACAAGTTGCTGTCCTTTTGTTCTTCAGTCTAGTTGTGGAGGACGTCACTTCACTGGCCCATGTTGGTATTATCATTGCGCTCCTCCTGGGTGAGGCAGTTGTTCGCTGGCCATTGGACGGCTGCTCACGGCGGCTCATGGCAGCTCACGCTAGCTGCTGGCCGCTCACACTGGCTGTCAGCCACTCACGGTAGCTCACCGCAGTCCATGGCAGCCTACTGCAGCCTACGCCGTTGCCGGCCACTCACGGCAGCCCAACTCCAGGTTGAGCTGTTGTTCACCATCTTAGCTGTAAAGGGTGCAGCCTCACTGGCCCATGTGGGAACAGAACCAGTGGCCCTGCTGCTCAGAGCTCGGGCTCCCAAGCCAACTCTTAACCAAATGAGCCACTCGCCCGGCCCCCTCCTCTGCCTTCTCTTTATATTTCCTAGGTCAGTTTTCCAGATGGGGTGAGTTTCCTCTGTTATGGGTTCTATAGCTGAGTTCCCTTCCTTCGTAGCATCATCTCAGGAAGTCACCATAGTGGATTTTCCCACAGGCTGTGAGTTGCACCTGGCTTGGCATTGTGCCTCTAGCACTTAGCACAGGGCCTGGCTTATGGTAGGTACGCCATAGATAAACAACAGAGGAAGAACGGGAAGAGGGCGTGAGGAAAGAACAACCAAGAGCTAGTGATTCTGGATAAATGTCCAGTTTCCATTTGAATCTCTGAAATAGTTGACAGAACAAAATATGCCCCATTTCCAGGGTACTTGTAGTCAGATTGGAACCAGCATTGGACACTCCACGAGTCCAGGCAGAGGGGGAGGGGTGTCTTTCCCTGTTTCCGCTGGTACCTTCCCTTTTATCCCAGCTGTAGGTGAAGGGAAGTGATGCTGATGGCAGTGGCAGCCTGTAATCTGTCCCTCTGATTGATGGACACTGGTAGGAGTCAAGCAGAGCAATATTCAGAGTAGCATTTGACACTGGAATCATTAATTCCAGCGGCAGTCATTAGTGAAGAATATTATAGGTTTTCTTTCTCCCCCCATGCACAGAAGTTTCCAGCCTAGCATTTCCCTTGTCTCCCCACTTGTCAGCATCTCCTGGGAATTGGGCTAAAATACAGATCCCCATGTCCAGTGCACAAATTCTCATTCCATAGGTCTATGGAAATTCTGATTCAGTAGGTCTATGGTGAGATGTACACCTCTGTGTTAATAACCTGGGACCCTTGAGGATTCAGATGCTCAGCCAGATTTGGGACTCACTGACCTAGAGCCCAATTCCTTATTTTACCGGATTTTTAATTAATCAACTTTTAATAACAAGTCCAACAAGAACTTCTTAAAAAGGTTTTTTGTTTTGTTTCTCTCATTAAGACAGGAAAGTTATACATCTTTTACTTTCATACCATGTTGAATATTTCAAAGCATTCGCACTGCTGTTGTCTCATTTGATTCTCATAAAAGCCCTCTGAGGTCAGTAGGACTGCCACCATCACCTTCTGTAGCCCATGTGGATACTTAGGGGCCAGGTGACCAAGGGAGGACTTGTCGAAGGTTCTGCAACCTGAAAGTGGCACTGATGCTTCTATAATCTGGATGCTTGCATTCCTCTCTGGGAGATGCCCGTGTTTCATTCTAGAAGGCCATGCACCTAGTTTCATATTTTATAATATTTAATTCCTGCGTTAAAGATGTGCAATTAGCCTTAAAAGAAGTGATTGACGGCCTCTCCTCATTTTTAAAAAGGGTGCTTTACAGATACATAAAGGTAAGAAGCTGTTAGGGAAGGTTTTATGGCAGGTGGTTCTTGGCAGCAATTGCTTTTCTTTTACTGCAGTCTGGAAATTTTCCTGGCTAATAACTTTCTTTTCTTTTTAACAGGCATAAAATAAAGAGGTCCTAGATAGTTGGATCATTATCAAATGATTTTCCAAAGACGACCATAAATTGTCAACACCATTTAGGCAAAAACAAGAGTTGTTCACATCTGGAAATCTAATCCATAAATTTTTGAGTTTTCCCCTTTTGTTCGGAATGTTATTTAGCTACCCGAACTGGTATTCCTTAAATAGCAGTTAGATTGGGGAACTGGGAGAAAGAAGTTGGGGGAAAGGTATTCATGCCACTTCCCCAAATGGCAATATTTCTCTTTTGAACAGAGCAATGTACATTTGGCCTTGGTCTCCCTGAAGACTGGGAACAAAGTAAGCTTCAGTTTAAGCCCAAGAGGTGAAACTTCTAACTGTGAAAATTAGCCCTGAGAGAAATTGATGGGACTGAAAACAAAGCAAGCTACTTGTGTTTCATTAATTCACTCAACCAATATTTTAAACCTTAATTATATGATGATATGCCAGGCATTGTGCAAGGCACTGGAGATTCAGATGGTAAAGAAGCAAATGTGAATTACAGCCAAACGGGAGAATGACATTGCATAGACTCCTGGTAGGGTACGGTGTAGAGAAATCATCATGAAAATCATCATTGCTAATTAATTGAGTGCTTACTTTATGCCAGACACTGTGTTTTAGAAACTCATAAACTTACAACCCTGTGTTTTACAAACTCATAGCCCTTACAACAGCCCTGGACATAATTACAACAGACATGGACATAATTAATAATTGTATTTGATTACTGAGGAAAGTGAGGCAGAGGGAGGCTAAGTGGCTTGCTCAAGGTCACACAGACAGGAAGGAGCAACCCCAGGATTTAAATCTACCCATTCCACAACTAAACCTGTACTCTCAACAGTGTAGACCCCTCACCAAATACTTACTGCATGAATGAATGGGTGGATGAATGAAGCAACTGCAAGTAGGATGAGACGTTTCAAACGGGAAGCACAATATAGCAAAGGGGTTTAAATTAGTCTTCATGTGAGAGGGTCTCTAAGTGGCATTTCAGCTGAGTCCTAGGATAAAGTGGACGGACTGTGGATGAGAGCGGTAGAATGTGAAAGTCAGAAAGTCAGTGGAGGTCTTGAGCCAGAAGGAACCTTAAAGGCCATCTATTGTAGCACAGTCCTCTCATTTTATAGGTCAGAGCATGGGGGCACAGATGAGAGTGTTGAGAGCTCAGATGACTAACCAGATTTCCTGGCTTTAGGAAACACCTGAAACTGGTTAACTGTAGTAAAAATAGAGATTTTTTTTAGAAAGCCCACTTATCTGTTGCACCATTAGGCTACAGCAGAACTTCCTTACCTTTTTCACATCATGGTACACATAGAAAATAACAATATTTGAATGGGAAAAGTAGATGCAATTGAAGCAGCTGCAAGAGCTCTAGGTGTTTCAGGCCCCACCTGGACAGCCGAGCACATCTGTGACCGCTCCAGGATTTACCACGTGGGAGGGAACCTGGGCTCTGAGACCCACCTGGGAGCCACTGTGAATGGCTTCCCCTGGTGCACATCCCACGCTTCTCTCTCAGGCTTTGTGGTTCCCTCCCCTCCCAGTCTCATCCCCTGCACCTTCAGTGCTCAGGCCCAGCTTGACAGATGCCTCCAGAGCTCATACTTGGCTGCCCCCTCCCACCCTAGCACTGGCAAGAACTCCAAACGGACCTTTTTCTTCCACTTAACCAAATGAGCATTCTTCCACCAGCAACCTTTTTCTGTTGGACAGAAATGATCTAATTACACTCATATCAAATTGTGATTGACTATGGTGCTATCCCATGCTCCTGGGGGATAAGAGGATTTACCTTGTAAAAGAAGAGTTAAGTTAACGAAAGGGAGTGACTCCTAGGAATCCAAGAGTAACAGTGACACTGCCCGGAAGGAGCCAGCCTCCCTCCACCAATGACATGAGAATACCTGGGAGACAGAGGCCCTTTCTCCAGCAATGTCAGCAACACACTGCCTCTCCTTTCGGTTCCAATGCGTGATGCATTTCCATCAACCCC
>NW_017731388.1:4126145-4130894 GCF_001890085.2 Hipposideros armiger
GTCTATTGCTGTGTATAAGCCATCCTAAAACTTGGGGGATAAAACTAAGAGCTCTTATATTGTAGCTATAACATGCAATATATGTTGTTATTACTATCGTATTATTATTGCTCAAGGCCGTGTGGATCATGTGTGGGTTAGCTGACCTTGGCTGGTCTTGGCTGGGCAGCTCTGCTGAGATTGGCTGGCTCCCTTGGTTGCTCTAAGATGAGCTTGAACAGATTTGTTTTGTTCTGTGTTTCTCTCATCCTCTTTTTGGACCAGCAGGCTAGTCCAGGCAGGCTCTTCACATGGTGCCCATAGAGGTGTAAGAGGACAAACAAAAACTTGCAAGGAATCTTAAAACTCAGGCTTATAACTGGCACACTTTCACATCTACTTAACTCTATCGGTCAACGGGTCACATGGCTGAACATAAATCAAGGGTGCAAGGAGGAGTGAAGAATTGGGCTAATAAGGCACCCCACCATACCTAGTGGGCAGCAGATTCACAAAGCGAAGTAAATTGTTTCCTTGGTAGAAGTGTTAAGGAATAAATGTGGAGGGTGCAGGGGCATAGGCAAAAGAATGTGTTTCCAAGGCCTATATTACATCTTCTTTTGTGTGCAACACACACACACACACACACACACACACACACACACACTGTTAAATGGAAAGGAGATACAAACATTTAAAAAAGCAAACAAATAAATCTTCCTACCCTTTTACTGAACACCTCTATCCTTCATTATCCCACATATTGTCTTTATTTTTATGCTTTAATTCTTACCTTCACTTACTCAATTAAATAAGAGATTCAACCATGGAAAACGCTATCACTCATCATCTAGTAAGATTTGCTCTGGTGCATATAATTTGGCAATGTCCTCTCATTCATTTTTTAAAATTAACCATTCATTTTTAAAAAATTAAATGCTCTGGATGCTGTTGGTTTATATAAATGTTTCTTTGGTGTTAAAAGTGACCTTGTTTATCACCTCCTAGCCTAATAGAAATGACTGCTTATTAAAAAATCAGAGGACAGGTCACTTGTGCTGCGAGAGGTTCTCAGAAAGGTTTGTCTCTATATAAACTAGACAGATAACGATTCAATACCAACTGTTCCTATTAGGTTGTGGCAGGAATGTTTATTTAAATAAGTATTTGCAGGGATAGGCGCTTGCTTTAAATACAATGATGTAACTATTAACCTACAGGCAAATTTGGAAAAAACACCCGTCTACTAAAGGGGGGATGAAGTGAAATTCCTTAAACAGATTTTTAAGACTGCTGTGAACTCCTTTTGTCTGTCTTAAGTAAGTGTGTTACTCTTTAATGAGATTATTTTGATGTTTTCACCAGGTTTGAGTGCAATGTATAACAAAGCTTTCTTTCTATTCCCCTTTCCTCCCAAGGAAATGTCTTTCTGTTGGGCTAACAGTCGATAGCCGAATTATTATACNTAGATCCTTTTTTTGGTTAAGTGGCCCTTCACCACTAGATGTGCTACAATTTTTGTATTTTTGTTTTGATGATTAACACACATGTCAACTTTGTATTTTCCACTTTTGGAATTTGGGAAATGGGAAAGTTCATCTGCCAACTGTCCCAGAAAATAGAGGGAATGAGAAACCCACAAATGGTTTTTCAGCTCTCATACAACTGCCCTACCTTGAGTCTGGTGGAGTCACACTTGTGTTGAGTCCCACTGAAGGTGTGTCCCTCCAGTCCTAGTCCTGCACCGGGGTAAGAAAACAAGAGGTGGCAGACAAAAACATAAAACTTCTGGGGTTTATGTTAGCAGCTCATTTTTGATGGAGACGATAAGATTGCAGAATATATGAAACTCTGTTTTATTTTCTATAATCTGTCTACCTGCTGATTTTGTAATCGTAAATGATCTAACAGTGATTGCCATAGATTTCCCATTCATTGTAAAAACGAAAGTGTTTGAAAGAAGGAGCAGAGCAGTTGATTTGTTTGGTTACATTTCACAGGAACAGCCTATTCCCGGTGTATGTGCTCCAGATGTTGGTGAGCAATAAGGTAGAGCTTTCCAGAAACCTGAGGTCGAGATTTTTTCCTTGCACGTTTGTCCAGTTCATTATTTGTATGCCATATGTTCTCTCAAATTCACCCCTCTGCTATATCAATTAAAGCCTTTTAGTTGTTGTTGTTATTAAATTGCGATTGTCTCTATTTCGAAGCACTTTCGCTTAAATGTTTATTGCTCACAGAGCACAGCGCCTGAGCCTCACCCAGCAGAGGGAGGCAGCAGAAAAAGGACATCAATCTTACCAGCTGGGTTTACAGCTTCATTGTCTGGTCTGATTTTATGAGAAGAAAGCACATGGTGGTGCAAGAGAGAAATTGCTAGGGGGGAAACGTGTCCTTTGAAATGCCACTCTTGGCTCCCTGACAAGGTATAAAGAGAAAGCCTATGGTGGGTTTGTTGAAGTACAGTGATGGAAAAGAGGCCAGGGCGGACGTTTTGGCAGGGCGCTGAATTTTCCCTTCTCACGTAGATGTTGACTTTCTAGGAGAACACCCTCTTCCACAGTTGTGCTGAGGAACAGCATTATGTATCTGCTTAGCTAAAAAGAGGGTTTGATTGCTAGTGGTGCCACCTCAGAGAGGGTAGGCCAGACCTCAGCGGGAGGCAGAGGAGCTCGGGGGCCTCGGTGGGGTCTCACTGGCTAAGCAGGCTGATTCATCATGAGCTCTGCATCCTGAACATCAGCCTTCATCTCAAGTGCCCAGTTGGCCTCCGTTTATTCATAGTGGTTTCAACTATCAAGCAGCTCAATACTCACCTACCTCAGGGAAGAAGAAGGGGCAGTTCCGTGTGGTTAAAGAGCATGGTTAAAGAAGATACACTCTGAAGTCAGTTGCCTGTGTTCAAATATTACTTCTGCCATCTACCAGCTCTGTGAGTGGAATAACTTTCTTCATTTCTTTAAACCTCAGTTTCCCCACCTGTAAAATGGGGACAAAAATAGTGCTTCAGGAAGATCATTTATGTACAGAGATTTGCACAATGTCGGACCCATCTTCAATACTCAATAAATGTTGGCTTTTATTAGTTTAAGAGACATTGACGTGCATTAAAGACATTGTATGCACTAAAGACATGACCAGGTAACCCAGACCATTTTCTGGTCTCCAGGCCTAAGGGAGGGTACGTCATCAAGACAGAGGGGGGATCTCTGGTGGGACAGTGGAAGTTCGCTTTTCCCTGATGTTCTCTCTTCTTCCTGAAACAGAAATTGTGCATTTACCATTCACAGTGGTAGATGGGGCCTGGGGTCCTCTGCTTGAGAGGCACTTCTGGCTCAGGAAGGCTGAACAAGCCCAGGGTGGGACCCAGGGATAAGGCAGCACATTTCTGTCTGCTTAGGGATGACTCTGACCGATCTTGTGTGAGGGGGATGAAGGAAACCCTGAGATTTTGGTACCATCCAGTCCATCTCAGCAGGAGTGGCTGGAGCCGTCAGGACGATTGTGAAATAGTGGGAATAGCACTTTTGTTTTATGTCTTTGAGATCGTGTTGCAGTGGTAGGCCTGTACATGGGTGTCAAGATCATTTCTAATAACACGGTGTGGACATTTGGTTATTTCCTGATAAATATGGCCTATTAACACCAAACTAGAGAATCCAGGCCCATTTTCCTACCCAAATTTTCATAGTGTTGCTTAAAAGTACATCACTCTGAGGGCACACACATGTTTTGCTGAGGGTTACTCTTAGGATTCGGAGTCTTACTGGAGGCATTTTCTTAACTAATTTGATAAATATTTATTGTGTGTGTGTTGTGTGTCAGGCAATGTAATAGGCATTGGGGTATGCAACAGGAAACCGGACAGATAGGGGCTTGCTATCATAGAGCTCCCAGTCTAATCATCTCCTCACCAGCAAGCTTGATGTGGTAGCTTGTCTACAAGATAACTGCCATCAATTCCTTCTCTCCCTTTACTCAGATGTGACTGCTTTGACCAATAAAATATGGTGGAAGAGATGCTATCCCAGTTTAGGGTCTGGCTTTCAAGAGGACTGACCGGCTCTGTTTTCTCCATTTCTCTGTTTCTCTGCATCCAGGGCTGGTCATGGAAGAAGGCTTACTGCCCTGAGACCACCAGGCAGTGAGGAAGCCCCTTGGAACTAAGGAATCTAAGGGAGAGCCAGAAGCTATGCCACAGACGTATGGCCCTAGTCAGGCTTCACAATCCTCTTCAGCTGTTTGAGCCACTCAGCTGCTGCATTCTCTCTGAACTCTTGATCCACAGAATCATACTCATAAGCGTAGTAGAATGGTGGAATGGTGGTTGTTGCATGCCACATGACGTGGGGTGGTTTGTTAGGTAGCCATGGGTGATTGGAACACACAGTGCCTGGTTCATCTCTGATTCCTAGAGCTAAGCCCATGACGAGCACATCGTGAGGGCCCCATAAGCATGCATTGGACTTTCATAAACTGTGCCTCCCTCTTACCCTGCATTTACATCTCTGCATTTGTGGCCGCCCACATTTATCATGAGAAAAAGCAACACAGAGGCAGAAGTTAGGAGATAAGCTATATAAGGTTTGAGTTGACTTGACATGATCTGACTTTCCAGGACACCCCAAAGGCAGTCTCCTTTTCCCTTCACCTCTCCGTCCACTGCACACAACTCTCAGAGAAAATCAGCTCAATCTTCATATGTGGATTCTTGAAGACTTAGAGCATGAGCTTCAGGATGACTTGCCTCTGCACTGTGGAAGCTTTATG
>NW_017731388.1:4139449-4159725 GCF_001890085.2 Hipposideros armiger
GCAGCCCAGCTCCAGGTTGAGCTGTTGTTCACCATCTTAGCTGTAGAGGGCACAGCATCACTGGCCCTCATGTAGGGTCTGAACCAGCGGCCCTGCTGCTTAGAGCTTGCGCTCCCAAGCCAACTCTTAACCAACGAGCCACTCGGCCGGCCGGCCTGCCACTTACTACATTTTGACAGTGAAGAACTTACTGCGTTTTCCCAAACCCAGCTGGCTCTTTCACATCCTTTTGTTTTTGATTGTGCCAGTCCCTCTCCTGGAATCTCCCCCACTCCACCTCTCTGGTCCTTAGGATCAACACCTTTATCCCCTTCTCCTCCACCTCTGTATAGATGTCTGTGTTCCTCCCAATTTTTCTTTTCTTTGTGCTATTTCTGAGTTTTGAATAAACTTCATTGGGTGCATTACAATGATTGATTTACATATTTGTCTTCTTTACTTGACTCTGACTTCCTTATATGTACACGGGTGGTATATTACTTGTTTGTATCATCCACATCTTTCACGATCTGACATCTAACAGCTCCCAATACATATCTGGTGAATGAATGGACAAATTGAGAACATGGAGACCCCATTTTAAGATAGCTCTCATCTACCAGTGGTCAAGGATAAGCTAATGGTTAAGGAGACATAAAAACCATGGAGGCGTGATGAAACAAACACATTTCCGAAATCAAGGTAAATAGGACTCAGTAATATAACAGGGTAGGGAGAGAAAGCAGCATTGGGAAGCAGAGCTACTGAAATGAACTTGATCTGAGAGGATGGCTGCTTGCTTTGGGCCTCTTTCTGGCTCCCGATGGTGTGGTGGCTGGCTTTTGTCCCATGGATGAGTGTAGGAAGCAACTTCCTGCCAGAGGGTGAGCTGGAGGCCTGCGGGGCGGTACCCTTATTCTGAGTGATGTACTGCAGAAGCCCTGGGAGGGTGGGCAGGTTCTTACAGCTGTCCTCGTAGAGGCCCCAGGCTACACTGGCTTAGGAATAGAATCTCAAATGATTTTTAATTCAAAGGAGAACATTCTGGCCTGGCATCAATGCCTTTAGCTTTTCACACACACCTGGGTTATTAGATAAATAGAAGCTGGTAGCCTGGGGCTAAGGGTGAGCAGAAGACCCTGCTATGGCGTGTTGAAATGATACAACCTGGGTCCTTTTTCTGTGGACCATTGACCCTTCTCTCTGGATATCAAAAGTGCTGGTCTGCAGAAATCCAGCTTGCATGATAGCTGCATTTTTCTCCAGTCCCTGGAAATGAAATAAAGTGATAATTATAGGAAGGATAAAGTTAAATGGTGCCAGCATGCTGCTCAGTTAGATTCTTTACCCTGCTAGGATGTTTCAGGACCATAGCATTTAGATCATAACCAGACTGTCTTATATGTCTGTGTTTCTTCAGGTGCCTACTACAGCACCTTGCAGATGGAGGCTATTCAGTGACTTATGTTCTGAAGGCGGGATCTTTCCAACTACAGGAAAACTGGCCAAGGAGTGAGGCATTTGGCTGGTCCAGTTTTCCTGGGATTCATCTAGGATAGAGAGACTGAAAGGGCAGGATCTCTTATAATTTTGTTTTATAACTTGTCTGTGGAAGATGGGACCACTCCAAGTTTTTCAGTTTGGTCTGATTTGGTGGCTCTTAAAGTAAGTGTTATCACTAACGAGGGGTTGAGAGTGACTTTGTAGCATACTGGCAGTTAAAGGAAATGGTTAAGTGCATGGATTTCTGGTCAGACTCCCTGCTTTCAAATCTTGTCTCTGATACATGCTAACAAATAATACAGAGTTCTCTCTTGTGCCTCAGTTCCTTTGCTAGGAGGGACTAATGGTGGTACCTGTTGTTCAGGAAAAGAATTATTCTGACTCTTGTTCAAATGGAAAGGAAGACTTTATTCAGGACTATTGCAATTGCAATAGGGGAGAGAGATGCTGCTCAACTCTGAGTATAGCAAAGACAGGTGGGAATTTGTAGCCAAAGTGCAAAGTGAGGTGGTCAATGGATGGAAAATTATTTAGGGGAGACATGTGGGTAGGGGGATTCTTGATAAACCAACTTAACAGGATTCCGGTTGAAGGCAAGCCAGGGTGATCCGATAGGTATCAAGGTAGATATCAGATATCTCTCTAAGTTGACTGAGCAGGAGAGTTGCTAAAACTGGGCTCAGCAAGGACAGATGTGAAATCTCAAGGTTGACACCTAGTCAAGAAGAGGGCTGAGAGGAGTCTGATTCCAGTTTGGTCAAGGAGAGAGTCACTATCAGTACGTTTTTGGATTACACAGTTAACCTATGTGAAGTGTTTGGCACAGTACATGGTGAAGAATAANAGGTTGAGCTGTTGTTCAGCATCTTAGCTGTAGAGGGCAGTGTCACTGGCCCTCATATGTGGGATCCAAACCGGGGCCCTCTGGTATCCCAAGCCAGCTCTTAACCAACGTGCCACTTGGCCGGCCCAGAAGGAAGTGATTTTGATTCTGCTCCGGAGTCTGTTTCCTAGGCAAAAGGGTGACAACATAGCTGAATTCTTTGAGCTTTATGCCCTTCTGAAGCTCACAGTGGGAACAATCATGCCACATGAGGGCAGTTCCAGAGAATCATCAAAGTCTTTTTTTCCTGCTTGTCTTGGAGGGCAGGGGTAGATTTGCAAACGTGCTCATTCATATTTAAAAGTGTAACACATATGTGAACACATGTAAAGGGCAATGAGATCACATAATGGTGCATTAAAGCCTCCGGAAGATCAAACAAATAAAAGCTTAGCATATCTGGGTTTTCTGGGGGTTGGCAGGGAAAGAACCATCTGCCAGAGTGCACTTTGTGGCAGCTCTCATTGTGTATTTACTTAAAATGATTGCAAAGGCACATTGCATTGTGCAGAAATGCTCTCTGATTTCCTTTAGGTATGGAGTAAGACCTGGATGGCCAAACATGGTTTGTTAGCTGTTCCAGATATTAATCAAGGTCAAGCGAAGGTGAGTGTTGGGAGGCAGGGGAAGGTTTTTCCCTTGACCTCAGCTGGTGCATACAAACCAGAAGGAGGAAGTTCTGTTGCAGGAAAGGAAAAACATCATTTTCCCTTCTGTTTCTTTCAAAAGTGGGGCTTATTTACATAGACTAAAATGTTAATTTTCTCAGAAATCAAAGCCACTGGCAGACTATTAAGTAAAATTCATGTGTGTGTGATTAACATTGGATGCCCTCCTGCTCTAGGGGAACTTTATTTTTTCTCGAAAAACATATGGAATTCATTCATGCTTGTATTACACGTATCTGTGTGTTCATATAGATGTTTGACTCTGTGTCCAATGAAATGTCATAATTTCTTTTACAACAGATTCGGAAGAGAAAATGCTGCCTAGAGCAGAACGTTAAAAATGGGAAAGGAAATGAAACTGTGTGTGTGAGTGAAGTGAGGATCACGAAAGTGACCCATGTATCAAGGAAGCAATTTTCCTATGAGATCGAAAACTTTTAATAAAAACTGGAAGGCAAGGAGCAAATTTTAGAAATGGAGTTTTGCCATTGATCATATGATGTGCTATGGGTTTGGGCTGCCGTTGGAAGTCCTGTTCATGAATGCTTGCTTGTGTCTCAGCATTTAATAGGGGAGTTTCACGTATGCTCAGGAGCTACCAGCCTTGTTAATTCACTGGCTTGCAGATGTACTCAAAGAGGGTAGTATGGACTCAAGGAGGTGCAAACACCAGGGGCTTTCAGAAAAAAAAAAAGTTTTTAATGGATGATTCTCAATGGATAATTTTAGGAAATGACATGAAAAGTACCAGAATTTTCAGAAATTTAATTATTTTCACAGTAACTGCCCTGAAATATAAAAAGAGACATGAAATTATTCCTAGTCTTAGAGGATTTTCTGATTATAGGGAGTGTGAATTTACATAATTCAGGCAATAACACTTTCTTATTAGTTCAACAAAAACATTCTGATGTTGGAAGAATTCAGTGGCCGCTGGTCATGAACTGCCCTGATAGTTCAGACAGTTATGGCTGCACTGGGCAGATGGGAAATTGGGGCAGTGGGAACAAGGAAGTGGTCTGGGAGTGGGAACAAATCCTCCTTTTCCTGGTCTCTACGCTAAAATCAACGTCCATTTCTTGTTCTTACTTCTCTGGTTGCTCCTTTTCAGCCTCTTCCTGAGTCCTTCTCTGATATCTGACTTCTAAATATTGGATCCCCATGGATCCTTCCTGGACCTTTCTCTTTTCTGTCCATGCTCACTCCCCAGGTGATCTTATCCAATCACATAGCTTTCATACCTTTTGTCTGCTGACGGCTCTCAAATATATCCTCCAGGTTGGACCTCTCCTCCGAAATGCAGACTCACATATCCAACTGCCTACTTGATCTCTCCAGTTGGTCCACCTCAAACTTGACATTTCCACACCTGAGCTTCTGAAACTCTCATAACCAGCTCTACCAGCAACTTCCTCANAAAAATTAAATGCTCTGGATGCTGTTGGTTTATATAAATGTTTCTTTGGTGTTAAAAGTGACCTTGTTTATCACCTCCTAGCCTAATAGAAATGACTGCTTATTAAAAAATCAGAGGACAGGTCACTTGTGCTGCGAGAGGTTCTCAGAAAGGTTTGTCTCTATATAAACTAGACAGATAACGATTCAATACCAACTGTTCCTATTAGGTTGTGGCAGGAATGTTTATTTAAATAAGTATTTGCAGGGATAGGCGCTTGCTTTAAATACAATGATGTAACTATTAACCTACAGGCAAATTTGGAAAAAACACCCGTCTACTAAAGGGGGGATGAAGTGAAATTCCTTAAACAGATTTTTAAGACTGCTGTGAACTCCTTTTGTCTGTCTTAAGTAAGTGTGTTACTCTTTAATGAGATTATTTTGATGTTTTCACCAGGTTTGAGTGCAATGTATAACAAAGCTTTCTTTCTATTCCCCTTTCCTCCCAAGGAAATGTCTTTCTGTTGGGGTAACAGTCGATAGCCGAATTATTATACCCGATTGTTCTGATTTATATATTCCAGGTCTGCCTGCAGGATTTTATATTCTGCCTTCCTCTGGGCTATGTTGACCCTGGGTAACCAGATCAACTGCCTTCTTTCCTTTGCCATCTCTAGCAAGTTAGTTGCATCGACTCTACTAAGATTGTGCCTCTTCCCCTTGCACATGCTGCTGTCCCACTTCTGTCACTGAGATGAGTTAAATGACCACTGCGCTCTGAAGAAAGCATTCCTAGTTTGGGCTCCTCAAGAAATAGCCCACGATCATGGGAGAAGCACTTTCATTCCCACAGTCTCCGTTTTCTTACTGCAACACAAGAGAGTTAGATGAAAGGATCTTCTTTCCAGCTCTAATCTGCTTGGATTTTAAGTGTTCTCCAGTCTCTGCTCCGACCCTCTGATGCCAGTTGAGCATTTCAGAGGAGTCAGCAGACATGCTGACTACCTAGAGCTGGTTGGAAGCAGTGGAGAGGTGCCATCTGCACCTCTACAGTCCAAGCCCGTCCACCTTGTCCACTGCCTTCACTCTGGAGCCTCTGTCCTCCACAAGCCCTCCTAGACCCTTGGTATGTGAAATGTCTGTCCTGTGTGCTTTGGCGCATGTCTCATTTCCTAACGTTAGTTATTTCCTGAAGTGCCTGTGAGCTCCCTACAGGCAGGACTATGGCCTTTCCTTCTGATTTTCACCTGACAGTAGTTTATTCCACATGAGTGCCTACTATGTGTGAGACACTGTGCTATGTGCTTGGGACACAATGGTGATTGGGAAAGCCAGAGACCTGTGTCACGGCAGAAGCTGGAGGCAGGTTTGGTTTCAAGAATGAGCAAAAACTATACCTTAGTTCAGGCTTAAAATTAATGCTGCTTTGGTTTCCTTTTGAATTGACACATTAGAATAGAAGGTAGAAGATAAACAAAGAAAAAGGTTAGGGATGAGACTCCCCAGGTCTCTCATGTTGTAAGGATGTGTCTGAGATTTGGTGGCGTTGGCAATCTATGTGAAGGGGAGTGCTATTTGTGTTTTATAGCTCCAGTTACTTTAATATCCACAAACTATCTATTTATCTATATCTATATGTATAGATAAGTGTGTGTGTGTGTGTGTGTGTGTGTGTGTNACTCTTTTCCTATCTACAAGTGCCCACTCACTTCCAAAGGAGTCAGTCTCCTCTATCTCACCTCACCCGATGTAAGCCTCTCTTCCCCATCCCATCCCATCCCATCCCATCCCATCCCATCCCGGGGAAGCCCTTTCTTTGGCTGAGATCACAAAGCACTTGGTTGCTCTGTATGGCAGCGAACACTGGGCTCTGCATTGTAGATATCTGAGCACAGCCCTGAAACCTGCTGGCGGACTCTAACCTCACTGAGCATTGCGGCTATGCACACAGGAGGAGCTACCTAGTATTTGGGACTTGAATTCTGCTGAAGCCCAGCCTATCTTGATCAAGGTGGGTCAAATCTCTTAACTGATCTTTCTCCTCTGCTGTCTTCTTTTCTGCTCCTCTGGCCAGCTCCCTAAGTGCCCAGCACCCCCATGCGTACCTTGGATTGCAGACAGTTCTCCCCCTGCCTGCCGAGGCGGTGACCTGGCCCGTCAGCTTTCCCTTCTCCTTTGCTTCCTCCAAACTTACCTGTCCTGGGCTTTTTCCCCTTCAAGGTCTCATTCTATGTAGGAGCTAATCTTATAAACAACTATGAGTGGAGGTGAAAATCAATAGGAACAGAACCAGAAACGATTTGCCATTTGTTTGAGGGTTCATTGACTGCTAATTGGCTCAATGTTTTTGCTTTTCCCACTGACCCCTTCTAGTTCAGATCCTCACCATGACCTGCCATTTGTGTTACTACAACCGGTTTCAGTGGATTGTCTCCGCTTGCTCACGCTCTCAGCCCTGGAAGTCTACATGTTGCTTCCCAACTATGTCAAAACAAGGCTCTGGTCGTTTTTGCTGCATTTCAAACTTTTTGATCTATCTCAAACCTTTCATATTCAGACTCCCAGCTACCCGTGCTTTCCTCTCTCTCATGATATGGAACACCCCTTGCTTAACTCCTTGGCATTGGTCAGATTCACTCCCACGCTCATGGTCTTCACCCCTACATCACCCCCAACTATGTTCAGGAGTTCCTGGTTTTCTTGACTTGGACCATGTTCCACCCTCTTCCCGGCATGCCCCTCCGTCCCGCCCTGCTTATGAAAAGCCATCCCCTCCTTGGTGTGAATCCCTTTTCTCCTTGAAGCAGTTGTGGGTCATCTCCCCACAGCCATCACTCTGGCCTTTGGATGGCTCTAATGCTTCTCTGCATCTCTGTCTGGCAATTAATCAATCACACACGGCCTCGTGACATTTCTTGTACAGCATTGAGCTGTTAATTTATCTCTTGTATATTTGTTCACTTTCCTTGCATTTATGTCTTATGTCTTCAAGTTCCCTGAGAGCACAGAGAATACCTTTGTCATTCTTTTTTTTTTTTTTATCCCCCTCAGTGCCTTGCTCACTTGTCATATCTGCCCTATGACTATTTCTGGAATATCAAGGTTTAACCTTCCTCAGGTGCACCCTACATTTCTTTTATAACAGTGACCTCTGATGCCTTAAGCCAGATAGTAACTATTATGGGACTTTCTCTGACTAGTAGGGAGGCCGTAGGGGGTACCTAGGGGTCTTTGGATGTCCCTTAAGTCATTCAATAATAACAGTGACTGACTGGTCCTGAGGGACACCATGTGCCAGGCTCTGTGCTAAACTCTCTACTATATTGTTTTATTTAATCCTTGCAATAATCCTGTTGGGGTAATTATTATTATCATCTCAGTTTCACAGATGAGGAAACTGAGGTACAGAGAAATTAAGTAATTTGCCTGAGACTCACAGCTCTTATGTGTGGTGTGCCAGGATTCCAAACCCTGTGGTTTGACTTCAGTGTGAAATTTTAGCCATTATCCATAGCACACCCTGACCACATGTGCAAAAATTCAGTTCTTATATTTGTACATTGTTACCCCTACATTTTATATCTTTCACACATATATAATCTTATTTAGTTGACTCAACACCCCTATGAAGAAATTGGGGCACTCCTATTTCATCCCTGTTCTTATTATTTATATTTTGGATCTCATCCTCTTCCATAATCTCAGGTCCTTTATGCTGCTGATAATTCCTCCTTTCTCTTATAAAATCAACGTCTCTAGCTTAACTCTACTCAGTACATCGTAGACGCTTATGTTGATTAGCAATGCATTTAGCTGTTAGTAACAAAAAAACCCTAAATTTACAGGGGCTTAAACTAACAGGGGTTTATATTTCTTAATAAAACAAGAATTCTGAAGGTACGCAGCAGCTGCTGTTAGTTTAGTGGCTAAACAACATCTGGCCTCTGNAAAAAAAATAAAAAAATCATAGACACAGATAATAGGTTAGTGGTTACCAGAGGGTAAGGGGGTGAAAGGTGGTAGAAGACGGTAAAGGGGGTCAAGCATATGGTGATAGAAGGAGAACTGACTCTGGGTGGTGAACACACAATGCAATATACAGATGATGTATTATAGAATTGTTCACTTGAAACCTATATAATTTTACTAACCAATGTCACCCCAACAAATTTAATAAAAATTAAAAAGAATGCAGTACTCAAATTCTGTCTCTATATTTACTAACTCCATGGGTCACATGTAGGGTCTTGAGTTTAGGTCTTTAACAAGAGTCTTAAAATGGTTCCAATGTAGATAGCCAGAACCATAGTTGGGAATCATTGTGTTAGATCCTGAAGTCAGGGTTCATCTAGCTACAGAACTATCTCCAGTCTATAGCTTAAAGATATCTTTATTTAACTTATAGGTCTCTGAGGAGAGCTAATTTTCTTGGGCTTCCTTCTCTGGTAATTTCCCTTTCCTCTCAAGGTCTTAAAACTTCACACCAGAGTTGGAGTAATCTGAATAGGAGGTTGTTTTTAGTTTGGCTTCAGTGCAAAATTCCATCAAGACTTCTCTATACTAATAATCTCTGCCCTTTGACCATGAGCCTAGAGTCAAGAGACTCAGGGATGAAGAAAAGATCTTTTCCTGCTTCATTTGTGAGAGGGGATATGTTTTTGTATATTAGTAGGAATAAGTTAATAGATTAGGTAGGAAAAATTGGGCATATCCTTAGGAAGTAGCCTTTTATAAATAGTTTCATGCCATGACCTGAAATTACATCCATATTTATCTACTTCTCTATCTATATATTATTTCATCTGTGCCTGTCATTGCTTACAATTCTGCACCTATGTTTCTTAGGCTCTCTTGCTAATTGGCTTCTGAGTAGATTTGGTCAATGGAGACAGAAGACTGGAGGTGGAGGATGGGGAGAGGACAGGTCATTTCTCTCTCTGCCTTCATGTTTCATCACTGGCTGCATCTCGTCCATGGTTCTAGCTTTCATAATTTCTCCCTCCTTAGTTGCAGCTCTTGCCAGGTAGCCTCTGAAACATCATCTCCTCCCTGTCTTCTTTCAGTCCGGGATGATAGCAACACTCTGTTACTAATCCCTGGGTTGCTTCACCTGTTTTGCTTCTTAGCTCTTTAGTTATTAATGTAACTAATCACCTAATTAAGTTTACTCTGTTTAAAATACCTAGAGAGGAGAGGTCCTACTTCCTGGCTGGATCCTGATGGATTCACTAACCACAGGTAGACAAACACTCCTTGCACTGAGCTTGATAGAATTTAAGGAAGGTCTTGTGGTGTAGTATAATCGATCTGGACTCAGAATTCTGGGGTTTAAGTATTGACCACAGGCAAATAATTTTATCTCTTGGGCCTCTGTTTCTTTGGCTGTGAAATCCCAATGTGTAGACTCTAGACTTCTCTTTTGTCTTCACACCAACTCTGCCACAAAGGGAACAGGATTTAGACTTTAATAGGCTTATTGAAAGCTATTAGAAATATCATGTATGATTTGCCTTGTGTTATAACTTATTATAATTACTCATTATACATGCTCACTATATATAAATACTCATTATAAATATAAGCACTCTTTTATGCTGAGCCCAGGCACNGAAGTTACATACAACCAGGTGGATGAATCTTACAACTAAATTATGAACGGAAGGAGCCAGCCAAGAGTGTGTACTGAATCCATTCAAAGTCAGGCCAGGGGTTCTCAGTGATGGGGTGTGGTTGAGAGGGAGCCCTGAGGGCTGCTGCTGTTGTGGTATGTTTTGTTTCTTGATGTGGGTGCAGGATGTGAACATTCATTGAGTGCTACCCTTGTGATTGGTGTACTTCTCTGCAAATGTAATGGCCTAAGAGTGTTCTAAAACTCAACCTCAGTGATGTCTTTATGACCAAATATTTAGAATTCCTTTTTGAGGATATCTGTGTCATCATTGCTTGCTAGTTAAAATTGAAGGAGATGAGAAGTAATGACATCTCTGTGATGCTTCTGTCTTGGCATTACCTCTCAGTGGGAGCAGCATTTTCTTTATGCATCTTTCTACCTCAGTGCTTGGCATCTAGGAATTGATCAATATGTTTAGATAAACTATTTGCTGAAGAGGGCAAAAACCCTTTCCTGGATTTAAGTAAGTAAGGATTTATCCAAATAATTATAGCAAAAAAAAAATCAGAAATTGCTTAGCGATCTGGTAAGTATTGAGCAGCCCTAGGAGAGCTGATTCCCTGGCAGCTGACCAACTGTTTTCACAACAGTTGTAATGAGGATGAGTAAATCAGAGGAGCTGAGTCTCCTGGTTGTGCCCATCAGGCTGCGAGGAGGGAGAAGGCTGAGAGAGGCTGGAGCCTGAGCCTGTGAAGCTGTGGTGAAGAGAGCTTGGTTGTTTGAAGGGGCCAAGGAGGTCCATGGAGATGCACTGCTGGGTAGGACACAGGGTTTGGAGGTCAGTTGCTGGGGCCAATTCATAGCACAGGAAGTAGAAAGTTGAAGCATAGGCGCAGTCAAAATTTGGAGATGAATATTAGCAGGAGTTTGAAATCCAGAGAGTTAGACAGTAAGAATATGACATTAATATGTAAAATTCTGAGGCATGTTTGATTGGAGCATCAAGAATAGTTTATTAAGCATTTACTGTCTTCCAGGCACTATGCTAAGTCATTTTTGAATGCCTGGTTTTATCTAATCCCCATAACAACCAAATGAGGTAGATAGTATTGTACCCGTTTTACAGATAAGGAGTTGAGGTTTAGCATGGTGTACCTTTATTCAAGATCGCACAGTGAGTGAAAGAATCTGGGTTTAACCCAGCCTTTTCTGACTTAGAAATGTTGCTTCTTAACCACCCAAGTTTACTGCCTGGATTCAAGTGCAGAATTCCAGTTTCTAGGTAGAAGTAAGGAGGGAGGTCAGGTCTGGGAGGCAGGGCCCTAGTTTGGTAGGGATTAAAATACTTGGACAAGTTATCAGGGCAGGGGTGGCAACTTAGAGAAAGAAGACCCTGTGCTGGAAAGGCATCAACCACAAGGCAGTTCCGATGACTCCTGCATTAGGTCCTATGCCAGGCACCAAGAATGTCAAGATGGTGATGAGTGGTCCTTGGGGCTCAGGTCCTCAGCAACAATGCAGAGTCCCGTTACTAGGGTCAGGAACAAGGGCTGAGTGGGACTTGACATGAGGCTGATTATTACTGATTTTCTGAGCTGTTCAACTGGATCTCTTTGAAAGTCTAGGGCGAAGTGAACCCTCAGATCAGGAAATGAAGTGGCATTCGTCATAGACAAAGTATATATTGGTATAAGGGAGGAAGAAACGTAAGGGCAGGACTATTCTTCTGCTTATCCAGAATCCATTCCTTATTCTAGAATGAGCACCTGCGTGTGCTTTGGGAAACTTCTTNGGTTCATCGCTGGACCATTCTATGAACCTCTGATTCTTCTGCTACCCAGGAGTGAGCTCTGTGACTGATGACTCAGAGGGAAAGCCACTTTTCTGTCTGAGGCAGAAACTGCTAATGCTCACCCATATCTGTGTCCTCCTCTTCCTGGACCTGTGGGCAGACGACATTTTCTAGAATCGAGAAGAGACATCTCACACATGGGAAGGGAACTACATGATAGAATGACATCCGTGTGGTAGGATTTTGAGCAGCACAAAAGCCCAGTTGGGAGACATTATTACGTACCGATAGGTAGTGCTGATATATTATTCTGTGATTTCTCAAACCAGTCCAGCCTCTCTCCCCATCTAATTAATAAGCTCTGAGAGCCTGAGTTTTGTGGCCAGACAAATATGTGTTCACATCCTAGTCTGTCACTTACTTTGCTACTTGACCTTGGGCAAGTCAACTGAAATTCTGCAGGGCTCAGTGTCTTCCTGTATAAGACCGGGACAGCAATAGACTTGCCCCAGAGGTTGTTGTGAGGGTAGAAGGAGGTAAGCAACACAGCATGCTGCTTAGCGCTTGGCATGTAATCAGTGCTCAAGAAATCTTTTTCTGTATACAGCCGTCCCTCAGTATCTACAGAGGCTTGGTTCTAGGACCCCCATGGGTACCAAAATCCAGGGATGCCCCAGGCTCTTATATAATAAATATGGTGTAATATTTCCGTATAACCTACAAACATCCTCCCGTGTACTTTAAATCATCTCTAGATTACTTATAATACTTAGTATAATATAAATGTTATGTACGTAGTTGTTATACTGTTCTATTAAGAGAGAAAAGTCTGTACATGTTCATCACAGAAGCAGCCAGTGTAGACCTAACTGTATTGTACGTGTCAGCAACAATGCAACTTTTTTCGATTATTTTTTATCATGGTTGGTTGAATTCACAGATCGGAACCTGTGGATATGGAGGGTCGACTGTAATCGTTATTATTCATAATGGGGGAACTTCGAGGGGACATTGAGATCAGCAAACTTCTTATTCTGTAGATGAGGATTTGATGAGTGGAACTCCAGACCAGGACTGTGTGTGTGTGTGTGTGTGTGTGTGTGTGTGTGTGTGTGTTCCCTGGACTTTCTCAGTCTTTACAGTTAGCTTAAGGTACCCATGAACCGCTTGAGAAATGTCTGCTGGAATACAGTTCCTCAGAGTCATGATGGGACATAGCCCAGATCTTTGCAACACCTTCAGCTTTGGAAATCCTAGCTCTGTCACTTATCAGCAGTGGGACCTTGTGTATGTAATATGATTTTTCTAAACCTAGCTCACCTCATCTATAGAAGGAGGTGATGACTCTTTATCCAAAGACTGTTACGGAGATACATTATAAAACCAACAAACAAACACCCAACTTTGAGCTATCCTGAAAATACCCAGCATCTAATCTGACATCAACAGAAGAATAGATGATTTTTTTTTCCTTCTTCTTTTTCCTTATATTGAATGTCAGCTAGAGCCAGGGATTTTTAAGATTTTATTCTTCAGAATTTCTAAGGATTGAAGATATTCTGCTTTAAGTCAGTATATATATTTTCCAGGTTATAATGATACTATATGCTCATTATAGAACATTTGGAAAAATAGAGAAACTTACAATGGAAGAAATGGGAACAATGACAACAAACTAATTCCACAACCCCGAAGTAATTCCCAGAGATTTTTATGTCTTTCCTTCCAGCCATTCTTTATTGCAAGCATATTTAGAATCATACTTTATGTGTAGTTTTTTTTTTTTTTAAATATCTGGCTTCTTTGAGTTTTTATTATATCATGAGCATACTCTCTGTTACTGTTATTCTTTGAGAACAAAAATGATTTTTCATGGCTGTACAAATATTCTAGTATTCCTATGAATATAAACATAATATATTGAACTAGTCCCCAAATCTTGAGCATGTAGATTGGTTTTTAATTATAAATAGCACTTTGAAAATACCTTGCATTTGTATCCACGCCTTATCTTTCCCAGGCTGCTTTCTGCTCTGGGAGGCTCAGATGTGTGGTTCACTCAGTTGTCCTTTTGTCCTCTGACTTCCAGGTAGCTTTGGCCAATTTGGGACCCAGACAATGGATTATCTATTTTACTAACTCACTTGCTTTGACTAAAAGTCACAGCACCTCCCAAGGTGGGTCTTCTCCAGGTTCCTCTTCCTTTCCACACCCCCTCAGCCTAGGAATGTAACAGCCTCCCTGTTACTGGTCCTGGAGTACTAATCTTTCCTTTGTGTACTTCCCACACCTGTCTTTCACGTTTGTAAAATAATCCCTTGTTAAACTTCTTAAAGTTACTTCATTTTGAGCTTGCAGATTCCTGCTAGACCTCTGACTGATAAAACGCTTTTATCTGATGTAAACACAGTTGTATCTTGTAGCAGTCTTTATGTACATGTCTGATCATTCTTTCAAGCAAATCTCTACAAGGCCGTTTAAAATTTCTGATCCTTATTTTCCTCACCTGTAAAGTGAGATTATTAATAATACCCGACTCACAAGGTTGTTGGGAGGATAAATGTGATAATGTATGAAAATTCTGTATAGGCTATAAATTGCTTTACACATATAAGACATAGGTTATTATCACCACCTAGTTAACCCTGAGGGAGCCCTAAAGGCGTTTGGTCTGGTTCCAGGCTGAGGTTTTGCAATATTAATCTTTGAAATATTTTGAAAACCTAAAAGTAGCTGTGGCTAACCGGTTCCTTTGCCTTGCCTCCATAGACTTCACATTTTTGGCTTCTCTACTCCAAAAAGATGTGACCTTAGGAACTGCTTTGTTTTGTCCATTATTCCTTCATGGAATTTAACAAGGGCATGTAGCTNTGTTAAGTAATAAAATGGGGCTTTCTTTCTATAGAACATAAACCATGGACTGGTAGTGTCAGACCACTTCCATTTTGTCTAGGCACCGGTGAGGCCTCAAAGGGGTCAAACTCTATGAAGAAAATGCTAGTCTGGTACTTTAAGGACGGAGGCTCCTGATGGGCAGGAATGAGCCAAGAGACAGTGGTCCTTTGTCTGCGTCTAGGATAACATATGTTGGACAGTTTCCTGATGGAGCGACGGGAGGAGACAGAAAGAGTGGCAGGAATTTTCCTTTTCTAGAGACTCTGCCAGGCTTCGTGAATATGTGCTTGATCTTCTCTGCGTGCCCGTAACAGGGATTTCCTTATATACACAGCTTTGAAACAATCCTGTGTGACAAGGTTCCCAAAGTGACCTTTGGCTCCCCATTGCCCAGGAAGGAAGGGGGCCTGCATCCCAATAAGATAGGGAAAGTAGTGAGTGCATTAGGAGCCTGGGAGACACCAAGGTGGGGAGGATGCCCTTGACATTTAAGTCTAGGGTCTAGCCGTGCTGTGGAAACACTAAGCTCTGGTTACGGTGCCCGAGTGACATGCCTGCAGCTAAGGTCATTTCCCAGGGGAAAACGGGGAGAAAAGTTTATAGAGGGAAAAGTGTTGAAGTCTCCCATTGGCGATGTTCGACCCTTGGCTTCTGATAGAAAAGGCTCCTGGGACTTTAGCTTGATGTTTCTGAATCCAGTTACCTTTTGGATGTACCTTTTGATACATTAACCAATTTTCCCTTTGTGGCCCCAGATGTGTGAGAGACTGGGGATTAGGGTTGGGAAGACAGGAGCTCAGCCAGGCCCACCCTATCACTGTCTAAAAGGTGCAAAAGCCAGGAGAAAGAGGACTTAACATGCAGAGCGGCTGAGCTTGCATATCCTGAGGGAGCTACAGGTAGCAGATGCTCACCCTAGTTCACATGTTAGCAAGACCAGGAAAGGTCTCACCACTAACTCTCAATCCCCATGAAAAGGAATAGAAGCTATCAATAGGCTCACAAGTTATTATTATTTATTGGAGTGACCTTTGTTGCTAAGTAACAGCATGATTTTTCAGACTGTATTAAAAAATTATAATTGGCATGAGCTTAAAATAATGTGCACCGGCTTTGGAGACATTAAAGCTGCATGGCAGGGATGTAAATTAGCCACAAAGGTTCATGGGAGGGTCAGTGCAATCGTCAGATAATGCTGAACCAAGTCAAATTAATTTTTAATAATTTGTAGAAGGTAGGCAGCAGAGAACCACCAAGCCCCTGGAAGCCATAGGAACCACAAAGCTTGGGTGTCAGGCTAAAAATCTAGGGCCTCACCCATGCCAAAAAGCATTAAAGCCAGTAGGTAGAATTCAAGGAATGACATTTTCTAAGTTCAGACTTAATCTCATTACAACTCCATTTTCTTGAGTTTGCTGGGCAAAAAATTCAGTAATGACACAGGGCCAGAGAGTATCTCTTACCCCCAGGCTGCTAGCCGAAATGCTGTCCCTGAATTTTAACCAGGGTTAGAACACATTNCTTTGCATATGTAGGATGAATGAAGGATTAAATGAATGAATGCACACAAAGATCGCCTGACATCATTCAGCCCACCAAGGTCATGTAGACATGGATTAGAACTGGTAAGGCAGCATCTTCAAGCCGTCATGCCAATCATTTTAATCCAGCCAAGAATACTTCCCGTTGTGCAAATAAAACAAAGCACATCTTCATTTTTACAGCAGCCACCATTTCTCCTGAGAGAAACGGGGTTATTGTAATTCCAGCTTAGTTGAAATGTGTAAGGCTTACTCATCCTGTGCATAAAATTGATAACTTGTGCATTTGGGACTATTTCTTTCCTATTAATCCATATTAGACTTTATATGTCGACTGAGCATTCAGCTTTTGAAAAGTGATTCTGGAAAATTATTTTGCATAAGTCCTAGTAAATACTGGCATGTGTTCTTGGCAGGGGATGGAAATATTCTATTTGGTCTCTGGTGGCCCCATAAGCAGAAGTAGTGGCTGGAGAATTAGCTGGGTTTGGATGGTAGCAAAACATGTGCTGGTCAGTCTGAGTTTCTTTACACCAATGGAGAGTGATTTATTTTAAAACTTCACAGGGGAGGATTAGTCAGATTAGAGAAATGCACACACACATATCAATAACCAGAATGGCTAGTAGTGGGGAAATTGTTGGCTTTCTTCTTTGGGTCATGTATATGGCCAATTGGAAGATTGTGGTGTTGTTTGTCTCTAAGTTTAGGTTTGCAGACCAAAAGCATGGCCAAAGCTGTTAATCTTTTTATAAGTCATAAGCAACAGGATTTTTGCAGCGGTAAGATGACATGACTGTTGGCAGTTTCAGTCTGCTTAATTCTGCCATTGGCCATCTCTCAGTTTTGAAGGAATGGAAATTGTGGCTCTTTTGAAAGTGCCTGACCTGTTATGGGCTTGAGAGATATTAAAATCTTTTCTGGCATTATTGTTTACAAAGAGGGTAGTGGCCTAGTGGATTAACTCTGTGTATTCCTCTGTGTGGATCTGACTTTAGAACAGGTCTAGATCAACATGGTAAATGGACGATTAATCCAATTAATCCAATAATTAAAGTTAAAAATATATGTCTTCAAATATTTTGTGGCTAAGACTTATTTTAAGATCCAAAATTTTAAAAAAATTGCTAGTTTTTCCATTTATATTTTTGTTAGTATAAATCTGAACTAATTTAATTATTTGATATTAAAAGAAATTAATCTATTTCTCATAATTGGCCACTCCATTGGTCTCAATTATTTTATTTACAGCCCTGCTATAAAGTTAGCTAAGTTTTTCTACTTCTCAAGGCAAATTTGAGAAACTATGGTAAATATAGAGAGATGTCTAAAGCTGCATGAGAATTGCATGTGGTAGAGAGTCAGGGGTTATAATTTTTAATATTATAAACATGACCCTTATTCAAAATGTATAAAAAGCAAACAAGAAAATTTGCTTTTGGGAGAACAATGCTGTAGTTGAATTGTGCCAGGCCTGGCAGGTGACGGAAACCAGTTTTGGATCTAGTAAAAGGAGTTCTAGGAGGCTGCTAGAGGTGGTGGGCCAAGGAGGGTTTGGGCCTTGGGGAGGACTTACACACAGTGGCCATCACAGGGCTGGGGACTTTGTGCTGAGGGCAAATCTGGATATTACCTGAAACCACAAGTCTTAACCTTAAAGTCTGGGTAGTCAGACGAATGCCAAAGGTTTCCAGGTTGTGTCCAGTGGATAGAAATCTGATTTGTCAGTCAAGAGGAACAGGACCACAGAAAGGAAGGACTAGGAACTGAGTGTTAGAATCTTAGAGAAGGGTTTTGGAATCAGGAAGCCGGAATCAAGGCAAGAAGGCTGGGCCCGAGGTAAAGCAAACATTTGAGGTTAGGGTCTCGTCATGGACTGAATTGTGTCCCCAAAAGATATGTTGAAATCCCAGCTATTAGTTCCTGTGAATGTGACTTTGTTTGGAAGTAATCTTTGCAGATGTGATCAAGTTAAGATGAGGTCATTAGAGTGTACCTTAATCTAATGTGACTGGTGTCCTTATAAGAAAAGGAAAATGCCATGAGAAGATGGAGGAACACGGAGAATACCCTGTGACCATTGAGGCAGAGGTTGGGATGATGCAAACCAAAGAATGACAAGTATCAACAGACACCACCAGCAGCTAGAAAGAGGCCAGGAAGGATTCTACCCAGAGATTCAGAGGCAACATGGCTTCTCTGACACCTTGCTTTTGGACTTCTAGCTTCTAGAACTGTGGGAGAATACATTTCTGTTGTTTGAAGTCACCCAGTTTATGGCAGCCCTAGGGAACTAACGCAGTCTTCCTACATACTTTTTATTGTACTAATCTTTACCATGGATAGGCCCAATTCCCCAGATGGTGGCATGTTGGGATCCCTGACAAAAGTGGGAAATGGGGAGAGGGGTGGAGAGCAAGGCAGTTCTTGTCTCCATTAGCTGATAATAAACCTGAAGATTGACCAAACTTTCCTCTGCCCATGAAGCGATTGTCTTGGGTGAGCGAAGAACTCTTTCTCTCAGTATGAATAGGAGCAGCATGGCGTGATAACTGACTGCATAAACCAGCTCTACTTTTCCCTCCCTACATTCTTGCCCTTATCACCTTATATTATCCCCATGGCAAAGGAGAGGCACAGGGATTGGTATTTGAGTAGAGGAACACAGTAGGACATTCTTAGAAATTAACCCCAAGGCTTCAGGGAGTCCACATGGCACAAGAGAAACTCACAGAAGCCATCTTTGATTGTCTAGTTGAGGAAGAAAATGCAAGGATTGAAGCCAACTGGGCACCATGTCATTAGAAGAATTAGGAACGGTGGCAAATTGGAAAGCATTCAAATAAGATCTTTTTCTTTAAACATGACCTCTTTCTTCTGTTTCTCCTTTTCCCCTTTCCCCCTTACACACACACACACACACACACACACACACACACACANTGAGCTCCATCACTTACTAACTTGGACAGTTTTCTTTAGCTCTTTGTGGGTTCCTTTCCTCATCTGTAAAATGGAGTTCATAATACTCCTTACCTCATAAGGCCGTTGCGAGTATGTGTTAATTTGTATAAAACACTCAGAACAATGCTCGTTGGCAGTGAACAGGTAGTGTTAGTCATTCTCCTTATTCCTTTTAAGTGTTTGTTCACTTCCACATGCATGTTTATTTCTTTGTGATTTTAATGCCCGTACAATTTTGTCTCCTGAGATTTGAATTTAAACAAGTTTGCATGGAAGCTTAATTTTAATGATTCTACCACAATCAAACTGATACATTGTCCACTATTATTGAACATTCAGGATGTTCCTCCCTCTTTTCTTAAAGCAATATAGATATGCCTACAATGCACAGGTTAATACATTTGATTTTCTCTTTTCTGTATTAAATGATAGCCTTAAAATAAATTCTCAGAAATGGATTATTGCATTAAGGGGTATGAGTATCTTATGGATCATTATTTATTGGTATATTGCTTTCCAAATGGATTGAACTAGTAGACATTGATATTTCAAAGGCATGTCAACATGGAGAAGGTTTGTGGTAATTCAGCCACTAGGTCTGGGGTTTTAAACAATCACTTTGAGAAACGAGTGAGCCAGTAAATTAAAGAGTGAAATTTGCTTTATTCCTCTCCGTATTGGCTGCTCCCGACCATGGCTACATTGCAGAAAACAGAGATGAGGCAGCTGTTGGTAAGGACTGCCCTGGACTCTGGTATTTGCCCAACTGCCTTCCCACTGGCCTTTCTGTGGTTCTCTCTGGTTTTCTCACTGTCGATGTGTTCCTGAATATCTTCCCAGGCTGTTCTTATGCCTTGGAGGCCTGTTTTGGAGGGGGTCTGTGTTCTGGTTTTCTGACCTGATTCTTTTCACCCCACCCACTCGCTTTCTCCCATCAAAGCAGCATCTTCTTTAAAAACACATGCAGAAGAGAAGAACCATTTGGAAATATCTCTTGAAGTTGAATATATGCATTTGCTATGACCTCCCAGTCCTACTCCTA
>NW_017731388.1:4165141-4183473 GCF_001890085.2 Hipposideros armiger
CACACACACACACCCCTGCAGGCTGAATTCTGTAAGACGACCAGTGTCCTGATGTGGGTATTCTGGGAGGACTCTGGACCATGGCCATCTCTCAGTCCCCACACTGGCGTCCATGCTGGGCAGCACTGTGGGAAGCCCTGGTGCTCAGACTCCTCCTGGAGGCTTTCAACCCATGCGGCTGTTCTGATCAGAGCACCAGAGCTGTCCTGAACTGACCAGGGGCTGACGTCAGCACCTGCCAGGCCACCCCAAGGGGCCACATCCTCCTGGGAACCTTTCTCCTCCTCAGAGGCCCTGGATGCTTGCCTCTCCTCTCCCCAGCTGCCAGCACGTACTTGTCCTTCTGGGCTTCTCATTTCCCCAGACCAGCTGCAAAGGGGAATGGACACGCCGCCCGCGCTTCCTCCTTCCTCGCTGCTTCCCAAACCTCCCCTTCCTGTCCTGCCTCTACCCCATATGCAGAAAGCGTTTTTGCCTCTCTCTTGTTTTCCTGCTAACCACCACCAGGGAAAGACAAGGCTACAAAGATAAAAAGTCATGAACGAAGTTTAATAAAGCCTCACAAAAAGCTATTGGACGAAAAATTATTCCTTTTGGCCACTTCCCATTGCGACTCTGTAACTGTAACTCCCGACTTTCTAGGCAGTTCTGTAAGACGACTTGTGCCAATTAATACTCCTCCATCCTTGTGGGGGCTTATTAGTTCCCTCCATACTTTATTTTTAATGGAGGAAAGACCAAAGGATATAATCTTGATAATTTGTTTGGCGAAATGTTGCAGACTCATTAGTACTGTTACTGCTGAGAGTGTAAACTCAATGTTAAAAAACAAACAAACAAACAAACAAACAAACAGACAAAAACACCTTTCCAAAGTGTCTCCTGTGAGTCTTGTGGCAGGAATGTATAACCATGTCAGTGCAGACACCAGAAAATGTCCTTTATTTTGAAGAAACTAAAGGTTAAGAGTACCAAGAATGTGGAATGACAGAAGGACAGATATTGTATGATTCTACTTTTATGAGGTACCTAGAGTAGTCAGATTCATAGAGACAGAAGGTAGGACAGTAGTTACCAAGGACTGGGGTGAGGGTGGGGGAGGGAACTGGGGGGTTGTTGTTTAGCGGAGACAAGAGTTTCAGTTTGGGAAGATGAAAAAGTTGTGGAGATGCACGGTGGTGATGGGTGCACAGCACTGTGAACGCACTTAATGCCCCTAACCTGTTCGCTTACAAATGCTTGAAATGGTAAATTTTATACTATGTACACACACACACACACACACACACACACACACACTCTCACACACTCTCAGACTGTGGCTTAACCTTGTGTGTGGCAGCCATCCTTTCTCACTGAAGTCATCTGAAAAACACACGACTCTGAGATAGCATGGCTTGGTGAAAGCGATATTCTACAGACCTCATAACAAGTGTTCTATAGCTGCGAATGTGCACCATGAAATCTGTGGGCTTCTAATATTAAAAGAAACAAAAATGGTAACACAATACTACTCACCAAATGATGCAAAATGATCACTTGTGTTTCTTCTTTTCACAGCTAGCAAAAAGGTTCTTTATTTGTAATGCAAATATGAGAAAACACAGAGTATTCTTGGGTCCCTTTTGAAATTTTCTTTTGAAACTAACAATTTCCTAAAGAGATGTATTAAATTCTTAGAGGCTGCCAAGCAGCTACTTCTCATATAATAGAATTTTGCCTCAATGGAGGTTCTTAAATACTTTGGCTTTCAAGAATTATCTGTGAAAAAAATATGAATATACTTTCTCCTATTAACATTGAAGCTAATGTCACATGAGAGTACTTTCTGAGAATATTAACATTATAATATCATCCTGAAATTTTTCATTAAGAAAAAGTCATTCTTCATATATCTACAGCAATTAATTATTAAACACTACAATAAGCTATTCCAATCTTATTCAAATAAGTTCTGAAAATACCAACCTAATGTTAACTAACTTGTGCTGGAAAGAGTTCCCCAGGATTTCAGAAAATGTGCAGGCTCTTTAGAATCAGGGTTTAGACATGGTTGGGGTCAGATAGAATTAGTTTAAAACCTTGTCCTCTGGTTTATTAGTTTATATGACCTTGGACGTGTCACTTAATTTTCCTGAGCCTCAGTTTTCTAATTTATAAAAATGGGACTAATGATAATTCATATTGGATAGAGTTGGTAAGACAATTAAATGATATATAAGATCCCAAAGAAGAAGCAATAGCAGCTGGCACCCACCCCTGTTTCCTTTGGTCTTTTTGTTGATGTTTTGATTTCTAGATCATAAAGAGTTTCTTATTAGGCTTCCCTACACAAAAATGAATGTTTTACAAATCGCTGTGACAATGTATGAAAAGTGCTTGGTACAGTGCTTGGCTTATATCATAGCACCATTCATTCATAGCCAACACATTTATTCACCCATCCATTCACTCATTTATTAAAACAATAATTTACTGAAAGCTTCCTCTGTGCCAGGAGCTCTTCTCGTTGCTATGAATGAGCTAGACAAAAGTTTTGCTCTCACGGAGCTCCCATTCTAATCAGGGGAAGTAAATAATAAAGGGAAACAAAAAAAATTCAGAGTTATCAGTGCTGGAAAGCAAACAACCACAGCAATGGTGTAGAGAATGGTGGAGGCAGAAGTGAGGCTTATTGTTCTGTGGTTATTTGAGTTGAGACCAGAGCAATGAAAAGTCAGGTATGTGAAGATATGGGAGAATGGTATTCCAGGTACTTAGAAATCCAACTGGAATTAATTTGGAAATTCAGAACTGTAGGAAGAATGTTATGAATTAAAGCTGTGGCAAAAATTCTGCCCTCCCAGTTCTTTAGGCTCTAGGTCCCCAGGCCTGGTGTGGGCGATGTGCTTATGAGCCCACCGTCCCAAAGTTGCCAGCTCCTGCCTCAGCTCTTGCTCCAACAGCAGGCTCTATGGTACAAATGTTTCGGGGGAGCTGGAATGCATCCTTGAGCTTTGGGAGGTACATAGACATGGCCGTTGAAATAAGAACAGCAAATGATACTGTGCTTGATGTCAGTAGCGAGAACCCTCCTTTTTCTGTATGTCCTTCTAGCCAGATATGATGCTGAAGCTTTCGTACACTAGAGACAACAGTAAAGGAAGGAACCAAAATCAACGCATGAGCAGACAGTGTTGGCAGAACCGAGGGCCAAGGCATAATAGGGAATTCATGCAGCAGGTCAGAAACAGGAAGCAACAGTGGGTGTTCAAAGCTCGGGTGAGGGGAGCTCAAGAGGCTGGATGAATTCTTTGAGCCACAGTAACATAGACATACATCCTCTAAATAGGGCATCTGCTGCCTTGGTCTTGGGTGGGGAAGTTGCTGGTTCAGTCAATGAATGGAGCTGTTTATGTGGGAAGTCTTGGGTCTCTACCAAGTTAGACTGAATCATCACAAGGGACGCGGAGAATGGGCTGAAATTGTTTACTTGTTGGGTGTGTGAAGGCTCTGTGGAGTAGTCCAGGTAATTTAGAGAGTATTAACTGAATGTATACTGTTTACTCCAGATTATGCTAGATGTTGTGGGGGACACATTTTGGGGTGCTCAACAGAACTAATGAAATCCCATAATTTCAGAGACTTAAAAGGCCTTGTGGTCTAACCTGTTCTTGGGATCCTGCTCTAGAAGGATTCTAGAAGGTTCCACCACTTGTAATGTATACCATGAGTATATTACTTAATGCCTCAGAAACGATTTCTTCCTTTGAAAATTATGAACAATTTCTGCCCTGTCTGACAATGTGTATGTAGGTGCTTTATAAACCATCAAAGACTTTACAAATGCAAGTCTTTGTTGCGGTTAAAACAGGATTAAATGGCACCATCAGAGTAATGGGTAGTGGTGGATGGTACAGCATGAATGTGGCCACCAGGACAGGGTTTTTTTTGTGTGTTTTTTTTTACCCATAATAGCACCTTGGTGAGGTTGAATCCTCACTCCTATTTAGAAATTTGAAGTCCTCAAATCAAGGGGTCCTCAGATTGAGTTTTGTTACTGAATTCAGAATGATCAGGTCCTGGGGGACTAGCCCATGAAACTCAATCAAATTCAAGAGACTGATGTAACCAGACCACTAATGGTTTATTCAAATGCCCTTCCAGCATTAATGTGCTAAGATCCTTGGATTCTGTGATAATCTTCATTCTGTGATCTAATACATTTTACCGATAGCTGAGTTTTGGATTAAAACATGCAACTCACCTTTTGTGGTTTATAGGCTTGGGAACTAAAGCTCAACCCCTTTTTGATTATGGAGAAAAGAGACAAATGTAGGTTAAATGACTCCCGACAGTTTACATAATGTTTCAGAGATGTGGAGGTGGAGACCTCCCGTGTGCTGGGCTTTACCACTTCTTGGGGAGGCCTGGTATAAGAAACTAATTTTAGACCTCTTTTACTAGTCATTGTTCTCCTATTAAGTGGCTTCAAAAAAAATGCTCTTACACAGCCTTGATTCAGACATTTATAAGGTGTTGGTACTTTTTTTAAGAATACAATTGGAGGAATAAATTTGGCTTGCCTGTTAATACTAATACTAGACTCTTGGCGTACTAAGTTGTATAAAGTCTCTCATCTACTGTTTGTTGCCGTTTGGATGCCTACCTGCCCACCACACTTACGTTTCTCCATCAATCAAGAGGCAAAAAAAAAATTTACAATATTTACCAATTACCACTTTACTATCGAGAATGTACATACAAATCCCTGGAGAAAAAGAAACGAAATGCTCAAATGTTATAAACATGAAGTTAGATTTTTCTTCATTTGCCCCAGAAAACACAAGAGGCTCTGTTGTGTGCTAATTTAATAGTATCTCAGAGGTCTGTCTCTGTGTGCATATCCAGAGACATTGCATTTTCAGAAGGCGTCTCCAGATGAACTGGTTTTTAATGACATTTTAAGGCACTATCAGGGTCATAAGACCTTCACAGATCTTATCAAACCAAGAACGTCATTTCTAGTGGGATTTGAAGGATCGGGTTGGCAATATGAGCCCTCCTATAGTTGTTCTGATGACCACCCAGTGTTATTCTCTCCCACACCATGATCATAATTATTATTAGCAACTATGTTGCATAGTACTTATATGCTATACTAGCCTAAAAAAAACCAAACCCCTCGCATTTTCAAAGAATCTTATTTAATTTCTTGAAGACTCTGGAAAGTAGAAATGATCATTATACTCCCTTCATACATGAGAAAACTCAGGTCCAGAGAGGTTCCACCATTTTCCAAAGTTACCTGGGAGGTCAGAAAAAGAGCTGGAGTAAGTAAGACCCAGTTCTCCTGACCATGGACCTTTCTTTCTTGATCACATTTCATCTTTTGAAAGGAGGTGAAAACATACTTTTTAATGTATATTTCACTTACAGGAGATCTAATCCAAATTCACAGAAAAAAATAAGGTATTATTCACATTGCAAAAACATTCATAACAAAGTTCTCTAACTTATCAGAGCCTCCAATATGCTTAATATCCGATCTAATGTATAACCCACCATTCATATCACTTTAGGATAGACAGCTCCAGCATGAGGATTTGTCCAGACGAGGGGGCTGAGGCCAGCGAGGGAAGCCATTTTTGCTTCCTTTAATGGCGCGAAAAACCAAGCAGATCTCTAAATAACCTTTGGGTGGCGCCATTTGACCAATCCCCTTCTTGTGAGGGTGTGGTCTACAGTCAAGACAGAAAATATTTAACTGTCCAGAGGCTGGGAACTTCAATACTCCAGAGAGTTGTTTATCTTGTTTTAGGAATGATGGGAAAATTCAGTCAGGGTTTGAGCCTCTTTATTGTTGCTGTTGCTAGTGCTGCCTTTTGAATGCTGATGAAAGAAAGCATTTCAACTGCTCCAGTTGGATTGGATCAGAAGAGACATTTGAAAAATCAGGCAAAATCATTCTATTAACAAGATTAGTCCAGAGGTTGATGACTAAAGAAAACAGAGAAAACCTAACAGGCAAGACCAAAAGAACTTCCCTTAGAGTGAGCCCTTCTTATTAAAAGCTCAACCCTGTGGTCTTGCTTACACAGTCACATCAGTGAAATTGGCTGCTTGCAGGGTGTGATTAAAGCTATGTCTATACCATAGCAAAATACCAAGTTGAAAAGTGAAAGATTCAATTAATACACTTACTTTTTTCTTTCCTTCTAAAAGATGCTGAACACTGGTTCTGTAGAATTTTCCTCATTAAACTGACTGAACCATCCAGCTGGTCTGGTATCACAAGAAATTTTTTTTTTTGTCCCTGAAATTTTTTTGAGGATTTTTTCTCTTTGCTTTTAAATGTTCACTTGTAACTCCCCCCCCCCCCTTCCTGGCCTTTACCTGGAGTTCTACAACAATCCCTAGGAATTTTGAGAACACCATGCAAAGGTTTCCATGGATTTTAGGGCGGCTCAGTTAAATGCACCCCAAGTGTCCTGACATAAATAACTTTATTCAGTGATTATCACAATTTCTTCATTTCCCAATTTTTGCTTAAACTGATCCCATCTGTGTGTTTGAGGATCAATGTGGGTGGGAAATCCAATTACATCAATATTTTATTTTCAGAAAAATAGCAGGCAGGAGGGTCCACTGAGACCCATTATGTTTTCAGAGTTCAGTACAATTGAGTGCTGTTAAACAAACCATTGGCATATAACCAATTGCCATTTATTTTAGTGCTGAATGACCTGTTACAGTAGATAGAAACCATTCAATACCATCGACAAACAGATAGTTCCTAGCCTCAAATGAGTTAGCCTATTTTTGTAATGAATAGAGACTTAATTTGAGTTTCCTCATCCTGGGAACATGAAACAAAATTATATCATATGGTGAGTAACGGTTTGAAAATTTTTAATTTAGTTTGGCACCGTGGGTTTTTCTAATTACTGCTGACTCTTCACGCAGCAGAGACAGTGACCCTGAGCCCAGGAGCAAAACAGCTGCTTCTCACCTGCAGACTCATTCTTGAACTAATTAGTCTTCAAATAATTTTATAATATTTTTCACACTGAACATAATTCTGGATTCCTAAATACAGGTTTAAGTCATTCATAGTGTGTTCTCATGCACCATCCTGCACCCCACCCTTCACACCCCATGTTGGAGAACTCGCACATCTCAACCATCTGGGAGAGAAATTTCTTTTGTTTTCCATCTTGGATATGAATTATCATTCTGAACCCATGTTTCCGAAACCTGTGTGGTCCAAAGAATGTTCATTAAAACCTTGTATCAGTTGTCAGTATTTGGAAATTGGAGATTTTACATAAGAATCAGGATTCCTGACTTTTCTTAGAAATTAGACTATGAGGCAATGCTGAACCCCCTTTCCCAAGTGATAGCAATTAGCTAGTGCTACAAGGTCTCCTCACATCCAACGTGAGGTCCAGGCGTCAGCTCTGACCATCATTCTGTACCTGTCTCCATTTTGTTACCTGCCTGGTTCTAAGGGCTTGAAGAATTTCATGGGCTCTAGGCATTCTGGCTTTTAGAGGTCCTATTTGACATCATATCAAACATATTTAACCCATATCCCAAATTAAATCCAGATTTCTTGGGGGGTTATAAAGGATTTGGTAAAGATTTTATAATTTTTCTTTAGAAAATAATTTTAATTTTTCCATTTTAATTTTTTGAAATATATATATATATTATATATATAATGTGTATATATTATATATATAGAATTATAACATAATGAATATATAATGTAATATATATTATTGTATCTCTCCCCACCCCCCAAATTATCAGCCATGATAATAGGCCCTTTAAAATTGCATAGGCCCAGGTACTGTAGCAGAATTGCTTCAGGAATCAAATGGTGTTTCAGATCCCTGAAGGCATTTGAGGTTGTGACCTCTGGCGAGGCTCCAATTGGCATTTTAGAGACATTAGAGGAGACTGGACAATGTCCTCAGGGATGAAGGACGCAGAAGAATCCCCTTGATATTGGGGTGGGAGGAAGGATATGGCTTCCCAGATCTTTCTGAGTTTTTGAGGTTTAAGGTTTCCTTAAATGACAGATCTGGGCCTTGCTTGCACACTGCTTCCGAGATTGCAGCAGGATAGTGCCGGGGTGGGTAAGGGATGGTTCTGGGTATCAGAAAAGTTTTAAGACCTTGTCACCCCTGATCACATTCACTTTTGGGGATATCATTTCACATTCAATTTAATTATTTTTAGTTGCAGTTGACAAGTTTACTACATTTTACCTTTGTAGACTTTTAATCAAACTATGGGTATGCATTAATTTTAGATGTTGCTGCTTTCTTTTTGTAGTTTGGAGCCAATGTGTTCATTTTCTTCAGCATCCCATCTCTTTAATTTGTCCTTGACATCCTCTTAGATCTGAAGCATGTGCCTTTGCTGACTTACAAGGACGGTACCTCCTCCGTAAACAGGCCCACGGTGTTTCTAAAGGATTTCCGGACGGATGGTCGATGCCTCCCTCTGACTTTCCATGGTTCAGCTCCTCCTCTCAGGTTTTAGCAGAAGACATCAGAGAAAGCTTCTTTTTAATAAACTCCTGAAAAATTCCTGACCCCCGTCTAAACTCATTTAATAGCATTGTAGGCCCCTTGACAGAACGCGGGGAAATTCAGCACAAGGGAAATGGCTTTCTGATGCTCCTCGTGCAACACCCCTTAAGTCACCGTTTCTCCCAGTGCTGACCATAGTACTGCGATAGGTAGAAGCACTTGGGAAGCTTGTCACAAAGGCAGATTCCCAGCTCTACCCTGTATTTACTGAAGTTTTAAGCCAGGAAGGAATTCAGGGTGCCTTTAACTTGATGGTTAAAAAAAAAAAAATCTTCATTTTCTCCAATCTTTAATTGAAATATAGCATTTTATTCAATTATAATGGGCAGCAAACCACAGTAGTAGTAGCAGTGCCTGTGACTTGTCATCAGTGGAAATCACAGGTATTTTCATATCACACGATGGTGTTTGTCGGTCCCTTAAAATGTCTTTTATGCCCCTTGTTATTTATGAAAGCAGAAACTCCATCTTATTACTTAATACAGTAATAAAGATGCATATTTATTATTATTTCATCTGCTTATTTCTTTAATATTTTGATAACTGCTTTCCAATATTGGTTTACTTTGTTACTTTATGCATTTAATTCTAGATATTTGGATACATTCTGAGAAGGTGTCCATAGACTTCCCTAGCTTACCAAAGAGACTGATGTCATGAACAAGATTGGGAACTCTGGACTGGAGCCTAGATGTGGCTCATAAGCAGATTCACCCTTCAGTGATCAGGAGAAAAAAGATTCCTGGCTGAGGAAGGAGGTTGGACAAGAGCCTTTAGGTGGAAAAAGGCCCGGGGATTTTCAGAACCGGAAGAAGATTGCCAGGTTAGAAGTAGAGGGCACGGGAAAAGTGTAAGTAGATGGGGCTGGTGATGGAGTGTGGATTTAACTCTGTGATTTTATGGCACTGGGAGGTTTCACCAGGGAAGTGATATGATTATGGCTGTGGAGTAGAAAGTTATTTGAGGGAAGCTGATTTTAAGTTGTAAAACAATCCCATAAAATTCTAGGCCTAAGTGGAATCACAAAAGATAACAATGATAGTAGAGTATTGTTATCAAATATATCTTAAAATTGTTATATAAAATATATGGGCTTCATTAATATATTAAATAACACGATCTAGTGGTGGCTATGACCTTACTATGGTGTTGCAAGAATAAAAGCAGAAAATAGAGGACAAAGATGGAAGACTCACAGTTAGAAACTTCAAAACTTACTACAAAGCTATAATAGTCAAGACAGTGTGGTGATGGAGGAAGGACTGGCATATAGTTTAATGAACAGAATTAGAGTCCAGAAATAAATCCTTATATTTGTTGTCAACTCATTTTCCACAAGGGTGTCAAAATAATTCAGTGAAGAAAAATGGCCATTTTAACAAGTGGTGCTGCGACAACTGCATATCCAATGCTTTAAAAAAAGTGAAGTTGGGGCCGGCCGAGTGGCTCAGTTGGGTAAGAGCTCGCTCAAGAGTTTGAGCTCTGAGCAACAGCGGTTCGAGTCCAGCCCGAGCTGAGCAGCCGCTGAGCTGCCAACAGGTAGCAGGATGGCTCANCTGAGCTGCCAACAGGTAGCAGGATGGCTCAGCTAAAAAAAAAAAAAAAAGTGAAGTTGGACCTCTTCCTCATACCATACACAAAAATTAACTTAAAATGGGTTATAAACCTAAACACAAGAGCCAAAACCATAAAACTCTTAGAAGAAAGCATAGGAGTAAATCTTTGTGACTTTGGAAAAAGGAATGAGTTTTTAAATGTGACACCAAAAGCACAAGTGACAAAGGAAAAAAATAGATAAATTAGATTTCATTAAAATTAAAAACTTTTATACTCCAAATAATGCCATCAAGAAAGCAAAAAGGCAACCCACAGAATGAAAAATTTGCAAATCATGTAGCTGAATAGGGAAGAGCAGCAAAATGTAGAAAGAACTCTGACAACTCAATATAAAAAAGACAATCCAATAAAAAATAGGCAAAGGATCTAAATAGACATCTCTCTAAAGAAGGTATACAAATGACCAATAAGCAAATGAAAAGATGCTACACATTATTAGCCATAGGAAAATGCAAATCAAAATTACAATAAGGTACCACTTCATACTAGGATGGCCATAATCAACATGACAGAGAATAACAAGTGTCAGTGAGAATGTGGAGAAATTAGAATACTCAGACATTGCTGATTGGCAATGTAAAATGGTGCAGCCACTTTGGAAAAATTTAAAAAATTTTTAAATTGATTGACTTTTAAAAATTAAAAAAAATTTCCTCAAAATAGTTAAATGTGAGTTGCCATATAACCTAACATTTTAACTTCTAAGTGTCTACCCAAGATAAATGAAAGCATATGTCTACACAAAAACTTGTACACAGATGTTCATAGCAACATTATTCACAAAAGCCATAAAGTGGAAACAACTTTAATGCCTATCAATTTGTGAAGAGATAAACAAAATGTGGCCCATCTATACAGTAGAATGCTATTGAACAGTAAAAAAGAACAAAGTACTGGTATATGCTACAATTTGGGTGAACCTCAAAAATACTTTGCTGCATTCAGGAATCCAGTCACAAAAGACCACATATTGTATGATTCCACATGTAGCAAAGACAAAATAGCTTAAGGGTGACCTCAGGCAGAGATGGTGGGAGTGAAGTAGGGAGTGACTTCCCATGGGTACGAGGTTTCTTTTGGAGGTGATGAAAATGTTCTAACATTAGACTGTGGTGATAGTTGCAGAACTCTGTGAATACACTAAATACCACTGAATTATACACTTTCAATAGGTGAATTTTATGGAATGTGAATTATATCGCTTAAAGCTGTTAAAAAGAAAAAGAATAGAACCAGAGAGACCATAAATTAGAAATTTCTACAATAGTCCTGGAGAAGGAGACAGTGGCTTTGATTGAAGGGCAGTTATGGAGATGGAGAGAAGTGATTGAATTTGGTGCCTCCATGTTTTTGGTGGTAGAGCTCTCAAGACTTGGCTGGTAGAGTGGTTAGGGATAGTGGAGGTAAGAGAAATCTTAGAGCGGGAGCAGGTGTGGACCTCCTCGTGTGGTTCTGTCCTGCTGTATGCATCTATCATTCTACAGATGAGTGGTCTATGAAAATATCCCACTGGGTTATTTGGGCTGTAGCGCCTGGCTCATGGCATGGGAAACTTATGAGGCCAAAGTCCATTTATATGCCTGATGGCTGACATAGTGTTTACTTTGCTAGAAAACAAAAAGAAATGTCCAGGATACAGTAAGAATGATGTCTCTGAATTTTCTCTTCAATTCTGAAAAAAGTTGGCTATTTGCAGGGCTCTTGAAGAATAATAACCACTTTTGTCCAAAATGTTTCTATATAGGTCAAAATCATCTTTCTTCCTCATAAGCATTTCCTCTGAGTGTCGAGGGTCCGCTTTCAAGTTTAAAGCAGCTTTTTAGTGGTATCATCTCTTTTAAAAGTGGATCAGAAGGTGAATGTTCTGGAGAGACTCAAATCACCTGGGTAACCATTATAAAAGACACATACTCATTTAAAGACCACAGTGCTACTGAGATATGAAACTTTCAGTGTAAATTCAGCCCAAGCTGAGAACATTTATTTTTTTCCCCCCCTGGTTTTCCTGATGAAAAATAAGAACAGCTATTTGAAGAGGGGGAATTTCACATCCAAAGCAATTCTTTTTTTCATCAGAATCCAACTCTAACATTATTACCAAGAGACTTGTGAAATGCATGGCCACCCTAAAAGAAGATGCTGGCTTTGCTAAAAGTGACAAATTGCCATCCAGCTCCCTCAATTTGTATCAGAAAATGTATGGGCACAGTGTATAACCAGGGGACCTGGAGACAGAGCAAACTGCAGGTTCTTACAAGAGAAAGTAAAGCTTTCTGGGCTACTGAAGTCTTTTACTCCCAAGGTGGAGATAACTGGCGAAGCAAGAGAGTAAAATTCCTTTGAAGATGGACCGCCACCTGGTCAGAAGGCAGTATGTGAACCAGTACTTTTCATTCTTTCAGACTCAGGTGAGGAAAGGCTAGAAGGGAGGAAAGAAGATAAGCATCGTCTCCCCTTCTAGACCAGGATGCCCAATCACTTAATCAATGAAAGGCAGCATTGCCCAGTGGTTACGAGCACCCGCTCTTTGACTTGGGTTTAAACCCCAAGTTCTTTGCATATAATCTGTGTGTCATAAGGCAAATTACATAACTTTTCTGAGCTTTAGATTCCATATCTTACAAGGCAGACAATACAACCCAACTCCTAGGATTGCTTGGAGGATTAATTGAGCATAGGTGTGTGTAAAATCCTAGAACAGTGTCATGGCACATAGTATGTGCTCAATAAATGTTAGGTATTATCATTGATGGAGTGCTTATTATATACCCGGGAATGTACTAGATGCTAAGGATGCAGAAATAGACTAGATAGAAAAAGTCCCTGTGCTTGAGAACTTCTATTCAATTGGAGTTTTATTTTCACAAATATCCTCATGGCATATGCGATCCAGAGGCAAGAGATACTGTTTCGGAGCTGTCCCAACTTTCAGTTCCCCTGTGGTGATGGGGAGTTTATTTATGACAAATACGTGGAGCCTGAATGCATGCACATAAAAGTCAAAAAGTGATTCTTAAATGTGGGCAGAATCACGGCTGCCCAAATAAATCACTGTTACTGATGGGAGTCGTTAGGGGTGGAAATAAGTCTGTAAATCACTGGCTTTAACCTCAGGAGGTGCTGAGTGTGCCAAGATCTTTGTTCCTGGATTGGGAGTGGCTATCCCAGGAAAGGGAAAGAGGGAGTTGAGAGGCAGGTTTTCCAAAGGGAATTAGAATTGTGGCGGTATGGGGTTTTCTGTCTCTTCACAGTCGCATTGTTTCTTTCTCCTTTAACCCCTAATAGAAATGGGGATTTAGCATCCCAATGCGTTTTTAGTATTTGTCATGAGAGGGGATCAGTATTGACCAGAAGGAGGTTTAATGACCTGAAAAGCCAGGAAGAGCTAAGTCTGTTCTTCTGAAGGGCCGAGTTACTCCTACTAGCAAAAAATCCCCCCCCCCCNAATTGTTTCAAGTATTGACCAGAAGGAGGTTTAATGACCTGAAAAGCCAGGAAGAGCTAAGTCTGTTCTTCTGAAGGGCCGAGTTACTCCTACTAGCAAAAAACCCCCCCCCCCCATTTTGAAGCCCAGAGTGACAGTTTCCATGATCTTGATCAACAGCCCTCTGCTAGAAGGATGGAAAGATCACTCCATAGAGAAAGTAATTATTTTCTGCTGTCCTCTAGACTCCACATATATTGTCCAACAAATACTGGTATGATTACTTTCTTTAGGATAATATCCTCTATCTTCACACCCTTGTTTTGTTGGGGGAAGGATGAAAAGGTTAATTCAAACCTTGATTGAAATGCTATTGGCTGCAGCCTACTATCTTCTGCCAGTCCCAATCTAGAGAGGTAAGTTAATTACCTATGATTATTCTCTAGCCCTAAGGAACACGACTCTGCCTTGAGAGGAGGAGTTAAAAACAAACAATAAGCCCATGCCTGGTAGAGTAAGCATTAATTCCGAAGCAGTTTGATGTATGTGTGTGTGGGAGTCCCTACACTGTTTCTCTGGCTACTGAAAATTCAGCTTTCTGGGACATCAATTTATCCCATCACAATATGGGGGGCAGAACATTATCTATGAAGTTCAGCAGGAAGCAGACTGTTGGGTTTCATTCTTACTCATTATATGGTCTTGGACATATTCTGTCACCTTCTGAGACTCAGTTTTCTCAACTGAAAAATGGGGATTCTAATTTTTAGCTCATGGGATTTTTATGAGAATCATGAGATGTGTTTAACTTGGTAAACTTTAAAGGCGCACACAAATGTAAGGGGTTGCTATGTGTCCTGCACAATTTCACACCCCTCTTACTCCCAACACTGTGGCTGGCACCCAGGGACTCAACACTAGAAGGTTGAATTGAATAATTAGTATGATCTGATTCAAGTTTTAATTTCTTTTGGTTTCTCTTCTCAGTTTTGTCCCTTTTCGAGCTATCATTTGTTACAGAGTGGCCCGAGTGATTCATCTAAATTATAAATTGTAAGTGTGACCATGCTGTTCCACTGATTTAAAAATCATCAATTACTCCTAATTGTGAACTGAAGGGAATTCTAGCCCCTTACCTGCCTTTTGTGTCATACCTCTTTTCCTATCCTCTGGCCTCACGCCTGAGACCTAGTGATACCTTGCTTCTATTGTGCGCCTGCCCCGTCTTTCCCTGTCCTGACACCAACCCCAGAAACACAGGGCATTTGATTTAATGGTTTGGTGCTGTTACACACGATACTCTCTCTGTCTCCAAGGCCCTTTCAGCATCCTTTCAGCTGGCTATCTATCATCTCTTAAGGTTCAACTCAACCATCACCCGCTCTGCGGCATCTATTCTGAGCCCCAGACCCAGCTAAGGAGCCAGCCTCAGTGTTTCAGGGCCACCTAGCCTCGGCCTTCTTGTAATGCTTGCCACATAATCTTGAAGTGATCTGTTCACTAGACTCAGACCTTGGTGGCAGGCACAATATCTTATGTACCAGCCTCCCTGGTATGTAGCATGATGCTTGGTATACAGTAGGTGCTCGCTATGAACTGAACTTAAAAATTCTTGAAAAAACTCTTTGTATCAATTAGTGTACAACCAACAAAAGAAAGCAGAAGCACTCTGGTGATCAAAAACAGAGGTCTTTTAATATGGGGAATTCCTTGCATATATGATAGAAGAGCTGTGAACAGGAGACAATGAGGCAAACCAGACAGTAGCAGCAGCCGCAGAAGTTGTTGCTACCACCTTAAGGAGGAGATGGAGTTGCCAGAACAACAAGGGCTGGGGCCTCCAGGTAGAAGCTAGAACCAAGGAGGCTCTAACTGGAGAGAGCCGGAACCTGTACTGCCAAAGATGATGCCCAAAGCAGAGAGACCGGGAGAGGAATGCCTGGTGTCTACCTGCCCTCTGCTCTCTATTCCTCTGCCATTTGCTCTCATTGGCTGAATCCATCTGGAAGTCAGCCTCGTGATGCAGCCCGTGGAGGGCAGCCTCCCTGTGACGCAGAGCAGAGCAGGAGGAGGGTGATGAAAGGGTGGAGGGTGAATGGGCCTGTGGGACCACCTCACTCTGGGAAGAAGTGGGAGGCAGAAAGAAAAACTACCTAAAGCACCATATGTGTAACCATTTGTCCCTTTGATCAGTATTTAGTGCAGTTCATGACTGTTTTGGGGCTGTGATATACATATTAGATGATGGTGATTTGCCGATCCCATTCCACTGAGTGTCACAAATGTGCCCAGAGTTATTAGCCATCGCCAGTGCATACCTCTCTTCCTTTCCAACTCAAGAAGGACACTGGGATCCACAGGCATGACAGTGTCATTGTTATGGGAGACAGAAAAGAGTAAATCGGTGCTGATAAATGACCTGCGACAGGGACACATTTCATAACCAACCCAACTGCCATGAAGGGAATCAGAACCACAGGCATGGTTAGAATATTCTTACATCACATATAAATGGGGCAAGGCGAAGTCTAAAATTGGAGTGAGAAATTGAAGGAAGATTCCAGAGAATTCATGTGAGAAGGACTTTTGTCTCAACTATTTTTGTATTTCATCTGAAAGGATTTTTTTTTTCATGGACAGTTGCCTTAAATGAACCTAAATTGGTTTGTAGAGACATTGTCTATATCATACAAAGATAAAAAATTTCAAGAGAACAAAATATTATGCGGACCTTACGTTCCACAAGTGGTTCAATCTACATGGATAAAGTATGTTATTTATACTGTGATTCTGATGTGGCCTGGCATCCGTGCTCCCCTCCCCCACCCCCGTATTATAACTTGTGCTTTAAAAATATAGAAGAATCCCTATTTTTTTAGTAATGGACAATCCACCTTTTTTTTTTAATTAATCTGGGCTATTGTTGAATAGTAATTATTTTTAAAAGTTAAATCTTTTAAAATGATCCAATCACAAGAAATTCCGTTCTCTCTTCAGAGTTGGCATTATATTTTTAAAATTCGGGGAAGATAAAGTATAAAAGTAATAGAATCTTGCTTTCATTGGTAATTATTTAATCATGTGGATGCTAAGTACGTAAAAGACCTCCTATTATTGAAACCCTTCTTTGCCATTTAAATTCAAGAGTGCTCTATTTTAGCTTCAGCATGCTACCTTTCAGAATTTTAAAAGTATTTATTTGTTGATGTGCCTGTTGTCATTCTCCACCCCCAGGGGTGAGAAGGGATATGGTCTTTCTGTCTTGGTTTTTGCTCTAGAACAGTAACTGACACACAGACATGGCTCAAAAAATATTTGTTGGTGACTCGCCGCCTTTCTTTTTGCATTCCTCTGGAATGAAATATGAGAAAGATGAAGAAGCGATTGACCTTTCTGGCAAACACTTTCCTAGGAAGATGTTGTCTAGACCTCGCTCCACTCGACTGAGCTGGACCAAGCCTGGAACAGCTTCTCATATGTGCAGACACTCAAAGAAGGGGGAGCCTATGAATTGCAAGCTGTTTTTCAGTGTTGCCAAAAGGTCACCACTATCAATTATGACATATATTTGAAGAGAAGGAAGTCCTGTCTGTATGGCAATATATTCCACGATGTCTAATTTGTTTGCTGTAATAAGGCCAGACTCAGTTATTGATGAATCCATCATCCGTGTCTTGTGTGCTGATGACACCTCCTAAGTTTCTCTCTCAAGATAATGGTATTGCATACTGAGATTGGTGCTGGGCCGTATATTATTAAGCTCCATAAACACGTTGAACATTAATTGCTACTGCTGTGCAAGAAAACAATTTTTTTTTTCCTCTTTGTGGTGGAGAGTTAAGTAATTTATACAGGATGACTCAAGCCGTGTCTCTAGGCAGCCTGCGAAATGCTGCTAAATCAATCCATATGGCTGGTCTCTGCGAGAGAATCAATTCTATGACCTGCATGGGTGAATGATACAGGGCGTCTCAGCCTTGCTGAATTCTTTCTTGCTATAAATGGACTAGCCCCTGAGGTTATGTCTCTACATACCTCATGGGGAAAAAAAAAGTAGAAACAATTACAGGGTCAATTGAAACAAAAAATAAATGCTCATCTCAATTAATTCAAATGAATGGAACTTTTCCTAGGTTTTCTTTTTCTGTGTGTGTTCCCCCTGCAGGATCCAAATAATGGTCTTAATGCTCCATTTCACTTTTCTGGCACCAACACAGGCTTGGTTCAGAGGAATAAACAGCTTCTTATAAAGGCAGGGGGTGAGCTCTGGGCCACGAGGCCGGAGCTGTTAGCTCCCTGGAGAGCCAGCATGTGAAGTCGATGCCAGCCTTTGACTACTTTCTTTCTGTGTCTTAGGGCCTCGCTTTAACTCTTTGACTTCAATTTATTTTCATTATAGGTTTATAACTAATTTATTACATTTAAAATTGTTTCAAAGGGCAACTTATGAAGCAACTGCTCTTTCACTCCCTCTCTGTCCTCCCAAAGTCCCCGCTTTGCTTCTGGCTTGGTTTGTTTGTACCGCATTGGCAAATGATAATACTCTCTTAGGTATAAGGGCTCACCCATGTTTTCTAAACAAAAAAAGACACATCTTAAATGGTAGATTCAGAGTTTCGCTTTCCCAATGCGTCCACGAATGATGTTTGTATAGACTGGCAGACTAGAGAATAACCTGATTTACATAGTTCTATCAAAATTTGGTAACC
>NW_017731388.1:4183623-4185752 GCF_001890085.2 Hipposideros armiger
AAAAAAAGGATCCTATTAAGGCAGTGCTGGCTCAAGCCACATGAAATTTCCAGTCGTTGCTATTCCATTGGCAAGTGTGAATTGGGAAATGAGGTGACCTATATTTTGACTGTGCCTTGTAGAGGGTACTTGTTTTTCTCTCAGTTCCTTCATCCAATCCTGGTGTCATCATTTCTTCTTTCAATGGGAGGGTTCTGGTTCATTTGATTCTGGTTTGGTACACAACTGCAGCAGTAGTGCATGGATGTGGTCCTGTGACCCTGACCTGATCAATCATAGAACCTGATCCCTTTGGTTATGGTGATTGGCCCCAGGGATAGGTTTGAGACTTGAACCAAGTCAATGAGAATTTTTCCATGGCATTTTGTATATATGGACACGCTCTCTTTCCCCTGTCAGGATCCTGGCTGAGATGATATAAGCCTGGAGTTGTCTAAGTGTGCCTTCCCTAGGACTCTGGGCGCATCCTCACTCAGGGGGAAGACAGGCTGTAGGGAGAGAACAAGGGCAACACTTGATGAAAAGCACTGGTGGGGAGGGAGGAAGAGAGAAAGAGAGAGAGAGAGAGAGAGAGAGAGAGAGAGAGAGAGAAGAAAGAGAGGGAGAGAGAAAGAGAAAGAGAGAGGAGAGAGGGAAGGAGGGAGGGAGGGAGGGAGAGAGGGAGGAGGGGAAAGGGAAGGGGGAGCAAGAGTGAGACTGAGCTGATGACAATGTTTAAGTGACCACATTCCACAGTTCCTTGCAGCCAGCTCCTCCTTGGACGCCCCTTGTTATGTATATCCATTACACTTCAGCTGGCTTTTAGTTAGTTTTCTGTCGTTTGCACCCAGAGAGGTTCAGACTAATATATTCAACCCATGTTAAGCACAAATCCCTGCTGTTTGCCTGTGGAGTGCCATCAAGTCCCATATTCTTGGGGGAGCCAGGGCTTCAGAGAAAACAGAATGACTCTGGGGCTCAGCCTGACAGCGGGGAATTCTAGCAGCTCTGAAGCAGACAGTGAGGAGAAAGTGACAGGGAGTTGCTTTTACACATCAACCTTAGACCCAAGTAACTTGTCATCTCAACCAACCCCCTGATACTCTTTTGTCATCCCCTCAGTCTTCTAGGACATGACTTTTCTTTCCCTCGATTTTTTTTTAACCTCTTTCTTTCCATATGTAGCTGTCAACAGTTGCTTCTTTAGTTTTTGCTCATGTCTCTTATTTCTGTGTACCATATTTTGAGAGATAGATGCATAAATAGTAATTATTACAAAGCCACCTTGACTATTACCTTTGAGATACTGGGTAAAGAGGAGGAGAAAATATATCTCCCCTACCTCTCTATGAATGTGGAGAGCTAATCAGCCATGCTCATTTGATAATTTAGCGATCAAAATCTTTGTTTTTCTTTCCCCTGATCTCTGACTTCTGTAGATTTATAACTGTGCTTTGGCAAGAAGATTAGCTGCCTTCTCTGCAGCAGGCTCAGGGTTTGACCTTCTGCTTGCAACATGGCCTTGGAAATGTGAATCATGGCTGGGAGGACTCGAGAGGTGAGGAGGTAAGCAGCTTCTCCTCACTCTCCCTCAGGAACTCTATCATCTTTCAGAGGGTTCCAGGTCCTCCCTGCGGTGTGCTGTCTCACTTCTTGGATATGTGGCTGTTTTCAAGAGCTAGAGAGAAAGCATGCAGAAGATAGGAGCAAGCCCTTCAAGGGGATTTGAAGCCTGAGGTCCCCCACTTATCACTCTTGTTGCCAGAAGCGCACTTTCCTCTTAACATTTATTCAGGGGGGTGTGGTGGAGAGCAGGAGGCATGCTGGACTCTGAGTCTGAGAGACAGGAATGTGATATCAGATTTGCTCTAACTAGCTCTGAGCCCCTGGGCATGTACCTTTTATTTTCTGACTCTTAGATCGAGCATCTGTGAAATGAAGGAGATGGCAGTGCCTGCTTGTTGTGTGAATCAAAATAAAAATGAGGCAATAAATATGAAAGTAGTCTGTGGATGGAAGTGAGTAGCTCAAGTACAAGGCATTGTTCTTATTAAGATGCCATAGTTTGGAAATAGCATCCTCCAGGAATGCATAACAAAACGAAAATCAACCCTGCTTGTTGGAAGATATGTATTTGGAATTTTTTTTTT
>NW_017731388.1:4189112-4207749 GCF_001890085.2 Hipposideros armiger
TTCCAGGCAGAACCTGATGATCCAGGTTCTGCCTGGAAAAGCTACCTTTCAGTTAAATGAGGAAGAACATACCCTACCAATCTCATTTTAAAAGTTGGGAAACTAGAGATATAGAAAGAGGTTACTTTATGGAAACCATCACAATATTTTCTTGGCAGATCGCATATGGAGATGAGAATTCCATTATAATATCACTCTTTTGGGTATCTCCCCAGATCACTTGCTGTCACTAGCACGGGGGCAGGGTTTCTCTTCTTAGTTTCCTGCTGGATTCTATGTGTTGTGTTCAGAGGAATGGATACTTGCTACCAGCCATCTCAGTCTCACTAAGGACACTAATCTGTGGGATGCTCGCCGGTAGTTGTTTCTATGGGCCGTGGAGTCTGGACCCAGGGCGTCTCCTTTGGCCGTAGGACCTGACCTTGGCCTTTACCAGCCTTCTACTGGAGTGCTTTCCCCTAGCTATTGACTCTGTGTTTCTCCTCCTTGTCACAGGCGGTCCTTAGTGATAACATTCTGCATTGGCTAGTTGCTCACTTCTGCCATTCCTGTATTTTCTCAGCTTTCTTCCTAAAGAAAAAAAGTAGTCAGCCATTATCTCCAGAAACAAAAATTCCTCCTCCTTCGTGGGGTCTTCCATTCCAGGATGGGTTAGTGTCCAGCTGAAAGTTCAGAACATGAGAAAAGTTCTTCCTGTCCATCCCCATGAATGACCCTTGCAATGACTAAAAACTGGGATGGGAAGTCTAGGACACGTGCTCTTCAGCTTGCAGCCTCGCCTGTAAGTACGTATCCTGTTCCCTTTCATTCCGAGTGGGTAGTTTTCCTGGAACTGTCTTGGGAGATCCTTCTCTTTACTTCTTCTTAACCCGGTGAGGCCCTTCCTTGTTCATGTCTCTTGATGAAATAAGAACTGATCTCTGAAACTGAGGTTGGCTCTTGAGGTGGCCCAGACACTCTCCAAGAGCCAATTCTATTTCAAGTTTATGCTCCTCCACAGACTGTGGTCAAAAAGGTCAGGAAGGCTGTGGATTGTTTAATTAGTGGATTAATGGAGACCACTATGCCATTTGAAACAGGAGTGCATTTAATAGAGGGAAGAAAATGCTTATAAAGGCCCCCGTGCAGGTAGGTACTCCAAGGTTGGATTCTCAGAGATTCCCAGAAAAAGATGGAACTGGCCTACCAGGGAGGGAGCCCTTAGCTCTGTAGCTATGACTGTCGGTATATTCAAGAGCGCATCACACATTTATGATCCAGGAATCAGGAAGCTGGAATTAAGAAGCTGCCATCCCTGCTGCCGCTGTGTACCTGCCTCTCGATGATGCCCAGTAAGCTGGAGGGTGGACCCTGGAATGCTGCTGTAGAAAAACATCATGTTTTCTGGACTGTGCTTGCCAGGAGGAAAGCAGCCAAGAGGAGCAGGCAGGTGGTCGTCACCTCTCTCCTGTCTTTAAAACCTTACAGGAGCGCAACCATGCTTCCTGCAGAACCCTCACTGCAGGAGGCTCTGAGGATGCAGCTTTCCATTTTCAACCCCTGTCACAGAAAGCCTGGCAGTCTAGAGGTCTAGGGAGCATCATCACAGCATCTCCATCAACTGGTGATGAACTTTTATTACCTGCTGCATCCATTTTGAAAGTTATGCTATCCTTACAGAGAAATATATTACAGAAAGAGACTTTGACAATGGTATAGGATAATGCCGTTTTACAGGTAGACAAACTGAGGTAAAGAGAAGACAAATGGCTCCTCCAAAAGTCACTCAGATCGTTCTTGGCAGAGTCACGGCAATAATGCCAGCCTTTGGTTCTAGGTTCTTTGCAGTTCAGTGCATTGCGCCTCAGAGTCTATGGACCTGCACAGAACACATGGAGTTGTGCTAACAGTAGAAGAAATCAGGGAAAAATGAGGTTAATTCATTATTATTTTACTTGGTGATTACGGAAGAAATGCAATTATTTGTACTAAAACAAAGAGCTATGCAATGTACACACATTTGTGTTAATAACCATGGAATTCACTGTAAGGATGAGATGGGAACAGACAGCTTCAGGATTTTCTTCTCATAGCACCTTCTTATTCCGTCTGCTGTTGGGGAGCATTCTGGGAATGGGTTTGGGGAGCTCTGAAGCACCCTACGTGGCCTTTCTTTTCTCAGATATTGTCCTACTGTACTTTGCTGAGTGACATGTAAAAATTAGTTTCATTTCCATTCAAATACTACTTCTTCTGTTAAATCTTCTCTTAGTCCCTGTTGTAATGAATTATTCCCTCGGCACTCCCCAAACCCTATATTTATTGCTGGATTAGAATACAAATCACAGTGTAGCTTGCTTCATGGTAAACTGTAATTCCTGTCCCCTCTGTAAGGATGTGAGCCCCTTGTGGGGAGGGACGGTGTTGAGTCCCAGCACCCAGCATGGTGTCTTTGCATATGGAATAATGTGGGTGGTACTCCCGCTAGTTCACCCCTCCTCCTTGGGGCTCTCCCTGCCCCTTGCACTTAGGCAGGGCCATGTGACTAGGTTCTGCCAATGAAATGAACACAAGTGACGTGTCATTTTTATGCTGAGACAACAAAAAGGTCTTGTGTGACCCTATAGCTTTTTCTTCTTTGTGTTGACTCTGGAGGATGTTAAGATGGCAGAACCACAAGAAAGAAAAAAAGAAAGAAAGAAAGAAAGAAGGAAAGAAGGAAAGAAAGAAAGAAAGAAAGAAAGAAAGAAAGAAAGAAAGAAAGAAAGAAAGAAAGAAAGAAAAAAAGAAAGAAAGAAAGAAAAATAATAGGAGAGCTGCCTTGGAGAGATGCTCCAATCAGAAGGGGAGTTTGCATAAGCACAAAATAAACATTTTCTGTATTCAGCCACTGAGACTTTAGGGTTTGTTTGTTTCCCTAACACAGGGTAGACCATCTAATATAGACGGTCAATAATTCATGGAATTGCATGGAGAGCCTAGGTAGCTACAGATGCATCTCCTAGAATGAAGCAGTTCATTTGCACCTTCCATTTTCTTTCTCATATAACTTCACTTAGACCTTGAGAATTCTGAAAATACAGCAAGTTGTTAGACTCTATGGGGGCCATGGAAAGAAGTGGGCAGAAGTCATCACCCAGTTCAGTTGTGCCTAGAAGGGTCTAAGGCCATTTGGAAAGTAATGAATGTCCCCAGCAGATGGGAAGGTACCATATTTCACCCAGGAGCTGCTGTCCCTTTGACACCTCAGGGAAATTTACAACCCCAGTAGCTCACCTTCGCCACCTTGGCACATGCTAATTGTACTTAATGGGGCTCTATGGACTCTAGAAGCCCAGCAAGATGCTGGTTTGCTCAATGACTTTTCACTCTCTGGGTACCAATTTCACTTTGTTTATGTGTGATTGGCAGCATAATGTATTTATTGCAGATGTGCATTCATTTTGTATACACACATTGTGATCACATATATGCAACATTTGCAAATTATTTCCAGGAACTTAAAAAAAAAAAGGAAGACAGTAGGTGTTTCTATCTGAATTTACCTTTTGCTGATATAATCTCTGATAATATTTTGCCATAATTGGTAGGAATTTTTTTTCCACCTAGACCTCAGGCAAGATATTTCTCCTCTTTGCACATCCATTTCCTTCTCTGGAAAGTCGAGATGGTTCTTATTCTTCAGGTTGCATGGGGATTGGAGAAGAATGTAAATGATCTAGCTCACTACTTGGCAATTTGTAGGTATTTAATAAACAATAATTGATAATAATTATGTACCACAGTTTTGTAGACCTTCATTGTTGAAAAATACTTCATATTTCTTAAAATTTCAATTCACCCTCACAATGGCTTTTGGGGGGGGTGGGTTTTCTAATCTCCATTTTGTAGCAGAAGAAAGTGAGGCTCAGAGATGGCAAGGTCACAGACTAGGAAGGGGACGAGCTAGGACCAAAAGCTAGTTTCCTGACTTTAGTCCTGGTGCTCTAACTGGGAGGTACCTTGAAGCAGTGCTAAAGAGCAGAGCTGGGTGGAACAGTCTGGATTCAATAGCACAGTGCCTGGCTAAAAGTAGGAGTTCAAAACGTGACCAGTATAATATAACACTGTACTATATGTACCAAAGTCTATCAATTATGTCTCTGAGCTTATCTGTTTTAAAGTGACCCTTTGGCCACATCCAAGTGACTTTTGTAAAACTGAAGCTGATATGTTGTTTGGACTACACGGTGTAAACGACTGGATAATCAAAGTATTGGAACAGAAGAGGAACAAGTTACTGAAAACTATACACGTAGTTTGTGTATAGTCAGCCACTAGACCAGAAGGCCATTATTTGTATATGAAAAAGTTAGAAATAAAATATGGCCCTTCTCTGTGGCGTAATAGGAGAACCAGTGGTTTGTTCCTTGAAGTTAAGACCATCACATCTCACTCATGTGTCTCTGTTCTTCCAAGATGCCAGACAGCCAAGATGCTGGCTTAGACCAGGATGAAGAATAATTGTGCATGTCAATATTTATGCCATCCCCACACAAAAATTAGCTCCTCTAATAAGCAAGCTGAAAAACACACCCTCGTTGTTACCTGCTCTCTAGCACCCAGCAGTCTTTTGATATAGTTATGCATTGCAATCAATGCAAAAACACAGGGGTTTGAGCTGCCCATCCATTTGGCACGGGATTTGGGAATAGGATCAAAGTTGGTTCTATTTCAATAGGGTCCCTAGTGAGCTGTTAATTACTTGGGTTTCAAATCAGATGGCATTTGAAATAGAATATTGAATTACACCTGTGTTTGGGGGTCAGTTTATCTTCTGATATGAAGGTAGATTTGTGGCAGGAAGGAACAGGAGGAAATGAAGTTAGTTTTCTTCCTGTGTTTGATGGCGAAGGTCTTTGTTGCTGAAATATTCCTCAGGGCTTTGCATACTGGGTTAAACCAATGGGGAAAATTACGTTTCAGGAACTTGGAGCAAGAGCAGACCTCCAATTATCCCTCAAGCAGATTAAAAAATGTGATCTTAGACTTGTTAATATGAAATATGACTTACATATATATATATATATATATGTATGTGTGTGTATATATATATATATATATATATATATATATATATATATGGTTTTGGGTACTTAAGATCATTTGAAAGCCAATTTGGTGGCAAGCTGAACAGTGAAATTAATGTTTCTGACGTCAGTATTCTAATATTTACCTCAAACATTTAGATTTTAATTTTATTGAAAATAAATATTTTGTTTGCTTACTAATTTACACTTGTCAGAGGTTGCTATTTCACTTCGAAATGTTTCACTTGCTCACTCACCTCCCAGCGTGCCTGCCTCCTTTCCATTCCTCCGGCGCCCAAGCCTTCCCTGTCTCTCTACTGCATCTGTCTGTGGTGCTCATTTCCTAGCTCTGTGTGTCTTACCTTTCAGGTTTAAACTCCAATTTCACTTCCTCCCAGGGGCTTTACCTCCCATTGACTCTGCCCTAGCACTCTATTATTCCTTCAAAGCATTGATCACAGTCGGCATACATCTTATTTATTTGTCACACATAGGGCCTTCTTGCCCATGAGAACAGCCAGGGGCTTGGGTTGCCTCACATACCCTCTTATCTGCAGCACAGCACTATGCCTGGCACACTGAGAGCGGAGTGTCCATATTTATTTAATGAATGAGTGAGCAAACAGACGACTGAACAACCCATGGCTAAACTCTCCTTTTCACAGAGCACTGAGCAAACCATTAGGAGAGTATGACATTCAGGTTCAGTCCTTATAACTTAAAATATAATTTTATGAAGCTGGACAGTAACCGAAAAACTGTAGCAAAGCTTTATTTAGATTGCGCCATTTTGGCTGGAGAACATTCTGGCAACACTGTGCGTTGAGCTGTTGATGCAATAAGACTATTGTGGCTTCTCTCTTGGTTTCACTCATTGTGGGTCTTTGTTTCTACCTCCTTGTGGGTCTCTCCTCTCGCCTCCTGACACCTTTGTTTTTATATTCCGCCTTTTGCTTTTATTTCTATCTCAGAAAAACTGTTGACAATTTTCTCATGGGTTAGCTAAGAAATAAATACAAGCTATCTTTCTGTTATCAAATTCATAATGGCTATTACTAGTAGAACTGATCACAACAAAATAAAACTGACGACTAAAACGGCTCATGGTAGAATTCGTTATTGGCTAAAAATTGACGGCAAAATTAAATCTTCTTGACAAAACTTTGACATGCAAAATTTGATCTGGGAAAATTGAACTTTATGGAAGTAAAGAAAATTCAAAATGGCAGAAGCCATAACTGTTAAAATTAGATATGGCTAAAAAAACCTGATTTAAAAAATATTTTTATAAAATTTCTAAGGAAAAGGATTGATGCTGACCAAATAGTATCAGTGAAATAAAAATAATGACAAGATAAAAGCATTTATATTATTTAATCAAGGGAAGATACGGCTCAGGGAGCACAGTCAATAAATCTTAAAGTACAGGAAAGGCGATTTATTGTACTGAAGAATGGACAGCTGTTCTCCTTTTTCACTGATAAAAAAGAAAGACCTGAGAATACAGCAGGGAGTTTAGAAAGAACTTCCTGTCCAAAGGGGGTTGGGGGGCCCTGGAATGCATTACCTGAAGGGCAGCGTGGTGTGGGGAAGTGAGGTGGGAGAGTAGAGTGTAGGGGAATGCCTGTGTGTGTGTGTGTGTGTGTGGTGGGGGAAACTGGGGAGCCCTATCTGAAGTTTCTGGAGGAAGGTGTAGTAGAGAGCTAGCATTCTAAGGTGGTTTAAGTGCATTCCTTTCTGACTGAAGACACGAAGATGAATTAGGAGTTTTGTCTCTCTGGAATACTCGTTTAGGCCTATATTTCTATGACTCTATGACATTTTACAAATTCTGTTTTGCTCGTTGGTAAGAAAGTAAAATGATGCTGTTTGGAAAACGGAATGATAAGGCCTCATTGAGAAGTCACTTTATGTCTCACTATTAAAACTTTTAGTTTTGTTTAAATGTTCTAAAAATTGGTGTTCTTATGACCTAGGTTTTCTAGCTCCAGTATCTTTTAGGAATTAGTTTTATGTATGTGGAATTTTGTGAATAAAATGATCATTGTAATGGCTATTAAGGATCATTGTTTGAAATCTGGAATAATAGAAGCTTTTATTCTGTAGGGGAAATAATCTAAGGATTGAGGAAGTAAAAATAATCCAGTGTGATACCACAAACGAAACTGCTAGTTTTATGAGAGAAGACATATGGACTATGCAGGCAAAGAATCCTTGATGAGAGCCTCATATGTAATAAAAGAAAGATGCAGGAAATTAGATGACTGATTGTGATTGCTAGGGCTACACGTTTGTAATCAAAGGTTGTACCATAAAGGTGGAGTGGGAGACTGAATGGGAAAGAAGCACCCCTGGAGTATCCCAGAGGATAGGCAGTAACTCTAATCAGGATGGGAAAAGTCATCAGTGTGAACAGAGAAAAGATGGCGGCTCTCAACAGTCGGTTGAGGTTGACCTCCCTCGATGAATAGAAGAGCCACTCTGACTTTTCTGCTTCTAGTGTGTGGGTATCATATAAGAAGCAATAACTGTAAGGAGGAAACGATGGCATCCAAAAAGAAAGAAGAAAAGGTATCTAGTAAGTAGAAGGATGCTGTTGATTCAAGAGGACTTGAAAGGAAATTCTAGGTTGTTTCCAAGTCATTGAGTTCATTGAAATCCTGGGAAATGCTAGAAGATTGAATATAATAACAGTGAGTGCTCCTCAAGCTAACCTCTCAGAAAAGTTATAAACCATCAGAGGTTGTGGGTGACATTACTGGATATTTCAGACTGAAGCACCAGAAAGTCTAAGCTACTGCTGACCATATCTTGGTCTAAATGTTAAGTATAGATTATGTAGCATATTTCTTTTTCTTTTTACTTTCAGTTTTTCTTCTTTTACCATACATAGTTACAGAATTTTTTTTTTCTTGTGATGAGAGCTTTTAAGATCTGTTCTCTTAGCAACTTTCAAATATGCAATACAGCATTATCACCCATAGTGGCATGCCATATATCACATCCCCATGACTCATTCATTTTATAACTATAAGTTTGAACCTCTTGTCTCCCTTCACCCACTTTGCCTACTCCTATGCCCTGCCTCTGCAACCACCAATCTGTTCTCTGTATCCTATGTGCTTAGTTTTTTTTTAATTTGTAAATTATTATAATTTATTATTATTATTCTTTAGAGTCCACATATAAGTGAAATCACACAATTTTTGTCTTTATCTGTCTGGCTTATTTCAATTACCATAAAGCCTCTAGGTCCATTCATGTTGTTGCAAATGGCAAGATTTCATTCTTTTAAAACATATTTTATTATATATACCACATTTTCTTTATTCATTGATGGATACCTTGGTTCTTTCCATATCTTGGCTATTTTAAATAATGCTGCAATGAACATGTGGATGCAGAAATCTTTTTGAGAACATGTGGATGCAGAAATCTTTTTGAGTTAGTGTTTTCGTTTTCTTTGGAAACTACCCAAAAGTGGGATTGCTAGATAATATGGTAGTTCTAGTTTTAATTTTTTGAGGAATCTTCATTCTGTTTTCATAGTGGCTGTACCTATTTACAGTCCCACCAACAATGCAAAATTGTTCCCTTTCTTCACATCCTTGCAAACATTTATTTTCTCTTATATTTTTGATACTAGCCATTCTAACAGGTGTGGGGTAATAGCTCATTGTGGTTTTGATTTTCATTTCCCTGCTGATTAGTGATGTTGAGCATTTTTCCACGTGTCTGTTGGCCATCTGTATGTCTTCTTTGGAAAAATGTCTATTCAGGTCCTCTGCCCATTTTAAAAAGTCAGATTGTTTTTTGCAATTGGTTGTATGAGTTCTTTATATTTTTTGGATATTGACCCTTTATCAGATACATGATTTGCAAATATTTTCTCCCATTCAGTAGGTTTCCTTTTATTTTGTTCATGGTTTCCTTTGTTATGCAGAGTTTTTAGGTTTGATGTAATTCCACTTGTTTATTTTTGCTTTTGTTACCATTGCTTTTGGTGTCAAATACAAAAAACTCATAGCTAAGACCAATGTCAAGGAGCTTACCACCTATGTTTTTGTCTAGGAGTTTTATAGTTTCACGACTTATATTCAAGTCTTTAATCCATTTTGAGTTAATTTTTATGTATGGTATAAGGTAGCTATCAAGTTTCGCTCTTTGTATTTTTAAAATATAACTTTGTGGTAAGAATAATTGTCTTGTATTTCAAATACAAGGAGTGTAGGAGAATTAAATATATGCCACCTGTTGTTATTCTATAAGACAGACTACCTGGGAAGTCCTACAGGTTTATACATGTTATGGTACCATACCAGAAAGGCAATGAATAGTTTTCTCCCTGTTAAGCTTGGAAAATAGTCACATATTTCATGAAAAAAATTAGCAACTATTGTGGTGATGATACTGGTTGACAAAACAATCTAGGACTGAATTAAGCTATTAGTGCTGTTTGTTGAGAATTAAGAATTACTAAGGAAGCCATATGAATATCTATATATCTATATATCTATCTATCTATCTATATATATATGTAGATAGATAGATAGATAGATAATTTGTTTTTTTCTTTCCACCTGGTTCTATTGAGTTTTCTATAATGATTAGTAATAAAGCTGAGCATTTATTTATTTATTTATTTATTTATTAATTTATTGAAAATAAAAGGTGGTGATAATGATTTTATATTTAAAGCCATAATTGAGTAGATTAGCATTTTTGTTTGAGTACATTGCTATTTAGACCTCAGGCTCATAACCATGACCTGTCCTTCTGGTGGTGATAACCTATTTTAGGCCAAATATCAGTATTGCAGATCCAGGCTTCTGAATTTACCGTTTATCCTATGGCACCTCTTTTCTTCTTTGAATAATTAGTGTTTGATCAGGAGGGAGAAATGGAGAATTGACCTTAAACAAGATGCTTTAGTACTATACATTCTTGTATTAATTATGTGTCTAGCAGAGGCCTGACTCATCTTGCTAGTTTTGCACATTTGGAAATGTTTATTATGGACACTCTAAGGGTGAATTTCCAAGATATTTACACTGGTCAGATTAAATTGCCATAGCTCTACTTCTTGTTGAATAGATTTTTTTTCTTATTTTATTCTTATTTTCATTTCTAAATTGTTTGAAGATAGCTTCCCTTCCCCCCCACCCCCCACCGTCTATGAAAAGCAATGTTAACAGATCAATCTCATATAAGTAGGATTACAACCTGTGAATATGTTTGAAAACTAGCACCCTTATATGGATTTTCTGTTGTCTCCCGAAACACTCTACTCTCTGGGAAATTTCAATATGGAAGAAAGTTTTACCAATTTTGTGCCTGAAACACAAGAAAAGATGAACAGACGTCTGCTGCATTAAAAAAGGACATAGGCATGCATTAAACCCCTTATGTCTTACTTTTTAATGATGCAATTGTGAATTATGTTCTTGTTGCATTTGTAATTAGAGGCTGCAGCAGATGGTGAAGACTTATTTTAAAGTGATGTGTCTATTAAAATAAGCCACACTGCCAATGATTGTTCACTGTAACAGCATCTTTACGCCCCTAAAACACTCCGACTCTTTGTTGATGTGCAGTTGATTACCACAGCTGATTACATATGTGCACATATTTGCTTGAAAATGTATCAGGGATATTTGATATGTGCAATACTTTATTTTAAAGTGTGTGTTATCACAATTATAGATAATGAAGCTTTCAATGAATTATTCAGTTGCACCATCTACAAAGGGAATGCACTGATTTCCTTTTTCAATAAAATTAGACATGAATCTTTCTAAACTATTGAGGCTAATTCACCCTACACAGTGGGAGAAGCCTTGAATGGAGAGTGGGGAGTGTTTATTGAAAGATTCTCTTATGCACATTTTTATAAAGAGCAATTTTGTTCAGGGTGAACTCAGTCCACAGATAGTGATGGAACCTCAGGCTAAAAGTGGGGATGGAGAGAAATAGGCACTGAGACAGGTCCAGGTAAAAATGGAATAAAGTAGGTTGTCAAGTTGATGGTATGTGGTAGAGTAGTTTAGGCTGTGCTACAAACAATACCCAAATCTCACTGGCCGACAGTAACAAAGATTTGTTTCTCTCTGGCTACATGTCTATCATGGAGCATAAAGGGACTCTGCTCATCATAGTCCATAAGGACCTTGTTGATGGAGGGCTCCATCTCAACACAGGCTTCCTCACTAATGGGAGTAGAATGTGGTCACTCACATACCAGCTTTTAAAATTTCTTTCTGGAAGAGCCTCATGACACTTCCACTCATATTTAATTGGCAAGAGCAAGTCATATGACTAAAGCCAACATTAAGAGGGCAGAGAAGTGCCGTCCTACCATGTGTCTGAAATATTTGGTGAACAATAGTCATGACCACCTCATGCTAAATTTTCTGCAAAGCTGTGTGCCCCTGAGACACTTTCTCTACTTGGCTATTTTGACTACTTCGATTTCTATCATCTGGGTCCTGAAATGTCATCAGGTCACCTTTTTGTGTGCAATAATGTGTGAAGCTTTTAGGAAAGGGTGTGTGTAGCCTGGAGGGGCAGAGACATCTTCCAGATTAAGATTCCCCAAACTCTGTTCTCTTGAGATGTTAATTAGAAATAAGGATTCTATGGTCAGTTTAGTCTGGGAATCTTTGGGTAAGTTGTACAAACTTCTTTACTTCTCAGAGCCTATGATATGGTAATGTGAATATCTATGAGGCAAGTACAAACATGCATCATTTCTCAATTCCACAGACTCTCTTTTTTGGAGAGCTTCCTGTGGGATGGTATTTTGTGGGAACACATTTTAGGTAATGCTGCTCAGGTCTCTCCCATTAGTACCTGATTGTATATATGATCGTCATTTAGCTTCTGGGTTGGTGAACACATCAAGGTACCGGGAGGGTGACATGCCCCGAGAGGACATGGCAGCTCCATGCCACCCCCACCCCCATACCGTGCTGTAGTCATCTCTTCCATTTGACCATTCCTTAGTTATACCCTTAATAATACACCAGCAAACATAAGCAAAGTATTTTCTTGAGTTCTGTGAGTATTCCAGAAAATTACCCAAACTGTGGAGGACATTGAGGGAAACCTCGATTTATAGTAATTGGCCTGGAGTACAAGTACCTCAGGACTTGCAACTGGCATTTGAAGTGGGGTCAGTCTTGTGGGACTGAGCCCCTTTAGCTTGTGGGATCTGATGCTAACTCAAGATAGGTAGTGTCAGGATTGAATTGAATTGTGGGACACCCAGTCAGTATCTGGAGAATCTGAGAATTAGTTGTTGGCATTGGGAAACACTGCAGAATTGTTGGTGGCTATCACCTCGAAGATGCAGAAAGCTTCCAAAGCCACACCTTCTCCCCCAACCTTCACCTTCTTCTTAGCCTGGAAAGGAAGGAACATGATTTTGATGGATGTGGGGGCAGAGGGGAAATTTTTCAATAGGAAAATACTATGTTTCATGTAAAGACATGAGGCAGCATGAGAGGGCTGAGCTAGGACTAGATGTTCTAGGGTGGGGAGAGCTCTGTGCCATGATTCTGTGCTCAAAAGGTAACCTTTTCTGCCATTAAGTTATATATATATGTGTATACATATATAGATATCTATATCTATATCTATCTATATCTATCTATCTATCTATCTATCTATCTATCTATCTATCTATCTATACACATATATGTATATGTATATGATATATGTGATCTAGAACCAGGCATATGGTAAGCACTATGCAAGTGTTCATTATTATTATTGTTAGGCTACTGCAATAATAATAATAATAATAATAATAATAATAATAATAATAAAATTAGTTAATGGGTTTAAATAATTTATAAGTATTTCTAAACACTGTGCTAGGTTTATGGATTATCTGATTTTATCCTGAAAAAACCTCATTAGAAGTGGCTACTGTAATTATTCCCATTTTATAGATGAGGATACTCAGATTCATTTAGGTTATCATTTCTGTCCAAAGACATACAACTTTTTATTTGCTAACAAAAGGCAAAGTTGTGATTAGATGAACCCAGGCAGTTTGACCATGTTCTTAACCACTCTGCCACTGTAACAATGATTCCTTATGTTTGTTAGTGTTTTATGGTATTTAAAGCACTTATATAGAGACTATACCATTTGTCCTCCACAGCATCACTATTAGTCAGATGCAATGTTCTCCATTTTTAGATATAAGGAAATTGAATCGCAAGGAGTTAGGTGAATCTTCTATTAAAAGCAGGCAACTTGAGTTCTGGTCCATTCTTTCCTATTATGGGTCTTGTTTCTTCCCACTTTTATTTTATTCGGCTTTATTCCTTTTTCTCTGATTTTCTTCTCCCTTCTTCCTCCATCCTTCAATCTGGATTGGCAGCCATGTGAACAACCAGGAAATGATTTCTTGGGATAGTCACAAAAAAGTCGAGAGAAGTATTAATATGAACTACAAATGATGAATCTGGTCACCTGAGCCCCAAATAAATTTATGCAAATCTCACTGCATTCCATTTAATTTAATAAAAATTTACCCAACGCATTCTGTGTGTTAGGCTTGGGGATTGTCAAACAATGTTCAACACACAAACACACACACACACACACACACACACACACACACACACACACACACACCAACAAAAGATCAACGATTTTAGGTGACACAAGCCCCTTCAGACAAGCATTACAGAGAGCTTGAACAGCTATCATCATTCTACCCATGTCTTCTCTGTTCTCCTTCATAACTTCCCCTTTATCACTTTTTTTCCAAGAAGTAAAAAACAGTGGGCGAGATGGGGCTACAGGGAAACGGGACTGAAAGCAGGGAACCAGAGTCCATGGAGAAGCATGAAAAAGATAGGCTGTCGACCTGCGTAAGCATGGTTCGCTGAGTGGAATTTTAGCCCCTTTCACCTCTGCAGGCCAAATGCTGGTGCGTGCTGGAGAGAATGGCATGAAGCCATAAGGGAATGACTTCACCACATTCTCCACGTAGTCGAAGGGCATGTTGCATGTAATAGTGAGCAGCTGTCTTTTTGCTCAAATGACAACATGAAAGGGAGAGCCCAGGACTCTCAGCATTTGCCACCCATGTTTAATGCAGGGTTAGCTGACAGCTGTTCCTCGTCCTGGGTCAGGAAATGTGTTTGAGGAGCAGGGCAGCACCAGTGAGCATAGGAAAGTTGGAACATTCAAGGAATGGGCGAGTCCGGAGGCCTTACAGCTATGGTTCTTTCGAGTTGCATCCTTTTACTTGAATAATGAAGTTGTTCTTTTGTACTAGACTGAATTGCCTGAATGTCGAAGAATTATTTTAGAAATGCTGCACCCGGGGTCGCAGGCCATCAGGTGATTTTGAAGACGTCTTTTGTTCGCGTTGATCAGTGTTTGTGAGAATTGATTTTGAATGCCTAATTTAGCATGCGTGCTTTCTCCAGGTAGCTTCTTGGTCCAGGAGATGGTAGATGGAAGCTGACAGATGGCTGTTAGAGTTTTGTGAAGGGTTTCTGGTCTGAGCGGGGATGTGGGAATCTATTGGTGGGTTCTTTCATAATAGACGTGTTTAGAACAATCCTGAATCTATCTGCTTATATTCTTAGCAGGAATTAGTTAGTTTAGAAGTATAAGACACCTGTGCCTTCAGGAATCAAATAGCCAAACTGTTCATCTAACTGGCGATGCTGGGGTTGGTGAGGTAGCCTTCAGCCAGTCTTGATTCTGTACGTCAGTGGCTATTGTATTCTCCCTAGAGATGACGTGTCAGGGTGGCTTCTTAGCTAACAGGAAGAAGGCAGCAGAATACAGCTGAATATATAATGTTATGTCTGGAGACCTTTATTTTATTTTATTTTAAAAAAGATTTAATTGGGGGTTGGGAGAGGGGAATAGTGTTAGAGAATTGGGGAAGGGGACAAGCCAAGTTGTTGTCCTTCAATCTTAGTTGTAGAGGGCGCAGCTAGCTCAGCTCCAAGTCCATTTGCCATCCAGCCACCTGTCAGCAGCTCGCAGCCATTCAGCTCAAGGTGCCATGTTCAATCTTAGTTGTGGGGGGTGCAGCCCACCATCCCATGTAGAAGTGGAACTGGAAACCTTGTTGTTAGGAGCACGTGCTCTCACCAGCTGAACCATCCTGCCACCTGTTGGCAGCCCAGTGGCAGCTCAGCTCGGGTGCAGCTCACTGGCCATGTGGGTATTGAACCGGCGACCCTGTTGCTCAGAGCTCGTGCTCTTAACCAACCAAGCCACTCGGCTGGCCCGGGAGACCTTTATTTTAACTCCGGCTTTGCCTTTAACACTATGTCACCTTGTGAAAGTTGTTGATTATCTCTGATTTTGGCTCCTCATCTATAAAATGTGGAAGTTGGTGAGATGACCTCCAATGCCCTGTCTAGCTTTAAAATTCTATGATGCCAGGAATATGGTTTGCTGAAAAGTCACTGAGCTGACCTTGGAAATTACTTCATGCCAATTAATTTCTTTCTTCCCTTTAGTGGAACATGATCAGAAAAATGGTTTCATATTATAAAGCATGAATATGTTTCCTTGGGACCTCTCCTCCACTGCTTTATAGAAACCAAGTGCGAAATCCATTTGTGTCTGAAACAAGTGCTAAGCAACAAATACTTCCATTGAGTTAACTCTTGACGTTGAGGTTGCTGTATGAGGGCCCTGTTTGGTAACTTATTACCAAGAGACTGGGGAGCACGAAGAGGAGGTGGGGCTGAGAACATTGTTCACTTTTGGGATGCTTTTCGAAGCTTCCCTACTAGGAAATCACTTTGATCAGCACACAAAAAAAGATCTCTTTGGGCTACTCCTACATTGTGAAGCCCCCAATGGTATTGTGACATCTTTTAGAATGAGAGCTGCTAGGTAGGCACAGCTTCTGAGCTTCCCCGCAGCATAGCCCCCCACCCCCACCCCCCGGGGTTATTTCCATTCACTGAAGCTCCAGACTTGATTCTAGTTGTTCCCTTGGCTGGCTCTGGTCCACTCTCAGACAACCTCAAGCCTCTTTGGCATTTGATGGGGTTAGCTTTGATGGGGTGCCAAGAATTCATTCCAAAAGACTGACACACTTTCATATTTTTCTTCTATGGCAAAGGGGTTGGGTCAGAGACACAGAATAAACAAATCAATGAGTGTTTCATTCACTAATCTCAGAACCTTATTTACCATTCACAGGGCTTGTTTTCTAGATGACTATGGCTTCTAGTGCTGAAAGAATTACAGGAATTAGACAGGATTTCTTTGATTGTGATATTTGGTGATCACATGTCCTCGATTTTTCTAAATGCTTTAATTAATATAATTTTTATTCTTGTCTCGAAAGATGATTTGCCTAATGTGAAATAAAGAGGACTTAATTTTCTATCATTAGGATGCTTCTCACATTAATTTACAAATAGGAAAAATTCTCTTGTTAGACTGCGCCATTGGATTCTGATTCCAGAAATTGGGATTCCTATGATTATAGGCTTATGTCTGAATAGTACAAAAAGAAGATTCAACTGAGGTTAAAAAAAAAAATCAAGAAGTGGTTGGTAGAACAACATGGTTTACATGTCTCCATCAGAACCAAAGCAAGAACAGAAAGGGCAAAACCTCAGTCACTAGGGTTAGCTCCTCCCATGTGGGTTAGTGGATGGAGTTAGATGATGAGCTTGATTGTGTGTTGAGCTTGTTATTAATTGGATTTCCTTGTTTCTGTGTGTCCTTGATCTCCCCACATAGGCTCAGACAGACAGGCAGGGTGTGTATAAGTTTATAGCCCTGGTAGTGCTCAGTGCTGGAGACTGAGGAAGTTCAGAGCATTGTAAAGAGTCTTTGGTGGGGTGCATGTGGGGGACGCCCCATGATAAGGCACACTATAATCGCTAATAAAGACACAGTAAAACGACACAACCCAACCAGTGTCAGATGAATGGGCAGCCACTCAGGGGAGTTGGTTAAAGTTACCGTACTAGAGTGTGGTAGAAATTTCTGCACAGGCTTCTTTGTGAAGGTGAACTTGAAGCAGGCTTTAGAAGAAGAAAGGCTGCACAGCGGAGCTGTGGGTGGGGCGGGCTCAGGGAGCGATGGCGAAGCCCAGGCAGGAGCAACCAGTTTGGAGGAGCTGAGCAGAGAACGTGAACTTGGACTCTGAAGGAGGTAAGGGCATTCAGGAAGGTTTGGAAGGGCGGAGGAAGATGACGAAATCCTGTGAAGGAGCCATGCATGAAGAGCCAAAACTTAAGATCAAGTTAAGAACTGGCAAAACATCTCCTCGCCCTGAGGAGAGTCAGACAAACCTGATACAATTTCCTTTGTTTGCTTCTGGGTATGATTTTTAGTGTAGGGTCCTACTCTCTGATACTCAAATCCTAATTCCTCTTTTCTTTGCTCACTTTTTTTTACTAAACCCTGCTTAGGGATTAGAACCAGTAGACTGGTCCTCAAAGGTGGATTTTGTGGCACTTCAGTCTTAGTGGCAGTGGGCTCTCCCGCCCTTTCGTCTCCATGTGAGGACTATCAGACATCAGCAGACAGATTAGCTTGAAGCCAACCTCCTGTTCCCAGGGGCATATCCGCCTGTATTGACTTGCTTGGGAAGACTTCTTCTGGGGCCAACACCCCAGCTCCCATACCTGACCCCAGTCATATCACCCTCCCCAAAAGGGCGTGTTTCACTTGTACTGACACAAGGAATGTGTTCTGGTCCTTCTGAGCAAACAATTCTACACAGTAGAGGGTGGGGACAAATTTCAAACAATAGTCTGGGATTATGTTGTTTCTCAAACATCTGCCTCCCCAGGGTGAGCTCACTGCTCATAATGACACCCTTCCAGTTCAGTCTGCCCCCGCCCCAAAATGCTGGGTGGTGCTTACCATCCTCCCTGCTGTGCTGCATCTGGGAACTCACCTCTTTTTATGCCAGTTAGAATTGGATGGTATCCCTTTAAGATCACCAGCTAGAACGTGTAGATCTGCCGGTTGTTAACCTGCATTTGATGGCTGCACGATTTTCATTGCTAGTTAGACTGGTTTGCTCAAGAACTACAGATAAAACCAACACGTGCTGCCTCATGCTGTTGGAGCGAGTGGCAAGGTAGCCTCTATTTTCTACTTTGTAGTTAGTTTTAAAATTCAAACTATAAATGTGAATTACTTTTCTCTCTGCCTCCTCGGTGTAGGTTATTGTTATGCTAATTCAGGTGTCTGTCTTCCTGGACCTTATAAGTATATAAACCTTGTGTTCTTTTGAACAAATTGGGTGGTTAATCCTTTAATCGGTTATTGAGAGATTGCTACAAGCACAGAGCAAAGGCCAGACCTCTAAGCTCACTTGTTTGAAGGTCATCATTGTTATGCATTTGGTGTTTCTCCTTTGTTTTTCCTTTTTTCTTCTATTGAATAGGAAAGTTGGCCTAATCCTACAGCAAGCACTTTCCTTTAAAGTGGAAAGATGGAACCAGGAGAGGAAAAAGAGGTCTAATGATTCAAATAACAGGCAATAATGCTGCTGATAGGAGCAGTCTCTCACCCTCCCTCTTTCCTTCCCTCTTCCCCCGCTTCCTTCTTAGATATTTTCTGAGAAC
>NW_017731388.1:4209799-4215349 GCF_001890085.2 Hipposideros armiger
TTTTTTTTTTTTTTGGTTTAAGCTTCTTTGTTGGAGAAAGTAGTCTCATGCACTCCAGCAGACAGTCTTTCAACCCTCAATTGGCTATACAAGAATGGGCCTTGGGCCTGGAACATTCCCTTGCCAAGTGTAGAGTTCCTATAGCCTGTACTGGTCTTATCATCTTGTGTCGGCATATCTTTCTCTGTTTCAGATGCCACGTGCACTCCTTTGTTCTGCTCAGGCGGGTATGTCATGTAGCACCTGGCCAACCCTACTACTGTACTATATCTGTCCTCTTCCAGGAGGGGACTGGATGCATGCAGGCCAATTGCCCTGCATATGCTCCTGGGAGGGACCTGCTAGCTGTGGGGGGTTGACACCCACCACTGGAGCTGCTCCTGCTCTTTTCCTTCAGTGGGTGAGTGAAGGGTTGTGCCATCCTGTGTTTGACTGAGCTGTGTTCTCCTGGTGACTCCGATACCCAGATGCAGTAGACAGAAGCGTTTGGGCTTCTACTCCTGGTGATAGGCAACAGGTGTTCCTTGCTTGGCACTCTTTGAAAGAGTTTTCTGTCTTGAAACTGAAAACTGAAAGGATCTTGACAGTTTTGTCTCATTGCCAAACTTTCGCCAAGTCCCCCAGGTAAACCCCGTGATTTCTCCTACACTTCCCTCACACCTGAATGGTGGCTGCTGTTTTCTTTCTTTCTTTTTTTTTTTTAACGTATTTGTCCTTCACTAGACTGAAAAATCCTGCAAAGCAGAGATAAAGCCCGTGTGTGTGTGTGTGTGTATGTGTGTGTGTGTGTGTTTAATTCTTGCCTGTAGGCCCCCAAATGCAAAGTAATCTTCATGATTTAAACAGGAAATTCTTTAGGTAGCTTTATGTATCAAGGTACAGGTTCTCCAACACCTCCCCAATATATTATAATAACGCCTTCTATGTTTGGTACTTACAGAAGCAAAATATTGGGTATGTGTCATTTGTTCTCTCCAGGGAGATGTCAGGTTGGAGCATGTAGGAACATTCTGATAAATCCCTGACTTGTTACGTGGTGAAGTTGTATTTTTCAAGAGCTAAAGTTGATTTCTAACTTTATTCCAACAGAGATTAATTTCATAATACAAAATTTAAGGCACGCAGAGCCATTATTTTCTTAGTGAACCTACGAGCACTTTTTGAGCACTGATTTGAGCCTAGCTATTAGCTAAACATAATGACATACAAAAGAATCACAAGGCAGGCTCAGTGGAGCCAATTTTAGACTTGGAGAGCAATGAGAGCTGCTGATACACTACCCAAGTTCATCATACCCTCAAATATCTTTTCTTTCTCTGTTGCCTTTATGCATTTTTCCCTGACGTTGCGAACAAGAGAACCCCTGGCGCTCATCATCCATTTGCACCTTGACTGGAATTAGTTTACTCTGCTTTCCTCTCTCTTATCCAAAGAGACCAATCAAATAAGGGAATGGGCATTTTGCTCTGGTGGCCCTGCCAGTCCATGAGCATGGGGATAATATTAGGGGAAGGCAGTAGGGATCGTGTAGGACAGAGTTCTTATTGCTAGATTTCCTTAAGAGGATGCTGTGTACCCAACCACATTGCTCAGTAGAAATGGCGCCAAAGAAAAGATAAAGTCAGTTGGTTTTGAAATTTTATATCTGGACCATGAGAATCATTGAACATTAGTGATTACAGGGAACTCAGTGATTGCTTGGTTCAATCCTGTCCCTTTGTAAAGAAGGAAACTGTCATCCTGAATTGTCACGTCCAGCGTGGCAAGGGCATACAGGTTTCTCTTAAGGGGCGACGCAGATTGAATAAGAGCAAGAGACAAAAGTAAGATTAAGAGCGAGACCAAGGGACTCAGCCAGAGAAGACTGAGTGAGCCCAGAATCGGGTCAGCGCATAGCTTTTATTGAGAAATTTGAAAAGAAGTGAAACTGTTTTACTGCTGTCAATCAATTTGTAACCCGTGACTTATGTGTGCCTTAAGACCTTTTCCATTAGCATTCCCTTTGTGTTCCAACACATCCTGTGCCTTCACACTTCCTCCACATAGCCCCAAGACACTGTTACTGTGTCCTCCCAGGGGAGATAACTATTATCATTCCAATAGGTCCCAGTCACCTGAGACACTCCCCGAGAGAGCTTTACAGATATCATTCCATCCGGCCTCAGTTTTCCGAGACACTCTCGACTAATGGGTCAGAGGCTAATGTAGGGGGGTGGTAACGGAATTGGCTATAATGCAACACTGAGTGGAGTTCGACTTGCCCCAAACACACTTCTAGTGTAGTGTGGGCCCCATTCCTTCCAGTCGGGGCTCTTTGTATAGCACAGGAAGCAACAGAGCAGGGGTGCTAAGAGCCCACACTCTCCTCTGCAGTCAGGCTGTTTGCCTTTGACTCCTGCTTCTTCAATTGTTAGTGGGCCTTGAATGAGGTTTTTGTTTGTTTGTTTGTTTGTTTGTTTGTTTTTTAAGTCTCTGGTTCTCAGTTTCCTCATTTATAAAATGAGGATAGCAGTAATAACTACCTCAATGGGGGGTTGGTTGTGAAGATTAAACGTGTTGATACAGGTAAGGCACTGCATCTATCCATAGCAAATACCCAGTAAATATAGTTGGTTATTATTATCCTCATTACTGTATTGCCTTCCAGGATGTGATTTCAAGGAATCTTCTGCTGTATTCTAGCCCTGAACCCTAGACCTTCTCCTATGCACTGGCCATTGCCTCATACTCTGTTATATAAGTTAACTGTGCTCCCTTTCCCTCTCCCCCCCGCCCCCCCCCACACACACACAAAGACTCACATCACACAGTTGACAATGTGGCTTAAAATGCCAATATACCCAAGAAAGGAATCGTGATAATTTACTTCCATCCTACATTAGGAAGAAGTAACATTGGGTTCTTTCCCAGGAATAGGTTTGCAAGGAGGAAAGATGACAAAGCTTTGGGAGCCTGGAATGTCAGGGCGAGGGGGAAAAGAGGGGCTCTAAAGGGGGAAGGGGTTGAAGGTACAGGAAGCAGCTTATCCAAGGCCAAGCTCATTAGCACCATCAGTATTTGTGATCTATTTTCATTCTTGTCCTCCCCTAGTTCTTTCTCTGTGGCCCATCATGTGGGGATAGCTGCACATCCAATCTTTGACTCCCTTTCACCCATAAAACTCTGAAAGTCTGTTGAAAATTGCTCCCCATTGTGTTGCTGGGCCCAGAGCATCTCAGGAGGGACTGACGTAGGCCAGAGTTCCTCCGCTTTGGTGCTATTGACATTTGGGGTGGACACCTTTTGCTGTGGGGCTGTCCTGTGCACTGTGGGATGTTTAGCAGCTTCTCTGGCCTCTACTGACTAGATGCCAATAATACTCCTCCCCACCAGGTGGTGACAACCAAAATGTCTCCAGATATTGCCAAGTGCTCCTGGGGAACCAAATTGCTTCTAGTCGAGAATGCGTGGTGTAGGCCTTCCTAAGACCTATTGATTTTATTGTCCTTGGTCAGCCAGATTGGACTCAGGTCACTAGGATCAAGGACTTATTGGCTTCTGCTCTCCACAGGGAGATTCTCTTCCACTGCCCTGACCTTTCTCTGGAAAAATCTTCCTGGGCCTCAATTTACCTACACCAGCTGCTCCCCTGTGATAAGAGAAGGGTGTTTTCTCCTGGGTAAAGGTGCAGCTGAAAACATAGCAGGCTATCCTAGGCTGGAGGACAGGCTGACCCTAGTTGTCAGCTGGGTCCACTCAGATTTTGACAACCAGATGGGATCACCTCAAACTCCTATTTCCCCAGANAGCTGTTGGTCTTTGATCTGTCCCTGGAAAAATTAGTGGAGACTCCATCCACTGCTCAAAAATAATAGAGGCAATTCAAACACATTATCATCCATTGACAGCTCTTTCTGACTATAGTGGGGGAGGAGGTTCAAATTCATACGAATGGTTCGTGCTGACAATATAAGTATGATGAGACGATTTGCCATCAAATCCTCCTTGTGTGGAGATTCTGGCTAGAACCCTGCCCTACCTGGGTTGATATGGACCTGTGGCTAGTCGTGCCCCATGGACACCTGTGCCACTTTGGTTCTATAGGATGTGTTCAAAGCTGACTTATGTTTGCAAGGACCATGTCCACCTTTCTGGTACTCCAGGTAACCAAAGCATATCATTTCATAGCCTCTCTTCTACCCATGCCTCATTCAATAGAGCCCAGGGAGGACCTTTTTTGGGGTGCTTATGCAGGGAAAGCCCCATGTGGAAATGCCATCAAGGGGGCACTTGGAGACGAGATGCAGAAATTGGAGGGAGTGATGGAAATTGAGACCCTGACCTCAAAGCAGAAAACATTTTCTGTAAACTTTCTCCCATGGAGTAGGGTCAGGATCCCAGTTAGAATTTAAAGTGCCTGTGTGTTGCCAAAAAATAAGGGTTCTTGGTATCAACACAGGAAAGAATTCAAGGATGTACTGAATAAGCCAAACAAGAGGTGAATTTATCAAAAGAAAAGAAGATAGTACACTTCCCAAATGGTGGAAGCGGACAGGCCTGGGGAAGAGCAACTGCCCTGAAGAACAAAGAAGCTTAGGAATTTATTCTAAAATGAGGGCAGGAAATAATCAAGTTTTAGGGGTAGCATTACAGGCATGCCTAGGCAGGTCCTCACTGACCACGCCTTCCTATTGGGAGGTGGGATTTTTGTTCTTATTTGGCTTTTGTCAGAACTATCATGGCGACATAGAGGGGTGGAGATTTTTTCCTAACAGCAATATTAGCAACATTATCATCCATTGTAATTAGCTAAAGTTCACCTTGAGGGGCAAGATGGCGTCCTGGGTATGCTCTTGGCCACCGAAATCTCATTCTGGGCGGTCTGGTAGCTGCACCTTTTCTGAAGAAGGATCTCATCTCCTCCCTCTTTTGTTTTCCTGCACTTCTCCCTTCCATTCCTCCCGCCTCTCTCCCCGTGGTCCTATTTTTTATGCCTATGGTAACATGTGGAAGTCACAAACAAATGATGGTTTAAATCTTTGTGGCCCTCAAGGTTTGTCATTTTTCTTCTTTTTTAAAGTTATTATCTAAAATCTAAATTGCCTTGGCTGATGCTCTTCCAGTGCCTCTTGTCCCTCACACTGGGCCAGCTGGTGTGATAACAGCCCTTCCTCTCCAGGACTTATGTCGAGCAGATACAGGTGTCTATAAATGTTGGACCATGCAATTGTGTAACTGAGGAAGACTTAGAAAACAAAACTAGCAGTTCCCCATATTGAAAAATTCAGTCAATTCCTGCAAGAATAAAACTCCTAATGATGATGGTAATCTTAGTTACCAATTAGTGAGCATTCACTGCCTTTCCTAGTGCAAGGTGGGCATTACTGTCTGTCATTCTACAGAGAATAACACCGAGGCTCATGCCAGTTAAGCCAGTAAATACAAGAGTGGGGATTCAAGTTGAGGTCTGTTGGCCACTGTGATTCTTTCAGAGGTGGTCACATGACCCAAGGCAGGCCAATGGAAGACTTTAGGAATAATTGCAGGACTCTGGGAATCCTGAAAAGTTAA
>NW_017731388.1:4218524-4245390 GCF_001890085.2 Hipposideros armiger
CACTACCACCATCTTGCCCTGTATTTCTGAAAATTCCCAAACTTTCATCTTAGCTCTGGGGTCCTATGACCAAGCATGCTTTCTCTGGGACTGACCAGGTCATGAAACTTAGTATCTTTTTTTATTTCCTTCCATAGAGTTCACTTGTGTAACAACATTAATTTCTGAAGCCTTTTCAGGGCAGACAGAGAAATGGCTTATATAACAAATCTCACCAAAAAAACCCCTTAAAAACATAAATTAGATATACCTTTTCCCTAAACTCCCTTTCAGCTTTTCTATCACTTGCTGGGGTGGGGGTGCTTAGGTTTGCTTTTTCTTAGCACCTCCTGGGCCCCAGGTTCTGTTATTTTTGACTCCCTCCCAGGTTTCTATCTGAAACAGATTTTTTTTTTCTATGTTGCTTTAAAATAGCAGTCCTCAAAGCTGTGGTCTTGGCAACACTCTAGTCCCTAAGATCCTTTCATGAGGTCTTCGAGGTCAAAACTATATCACAATAATACTAAGTGACTACTTGCCTTTTCACTCTCATTCTTTCACAACTGTACAGTGGAGTATTCCAGAAGCTACATGATGTGTGATGACGTTCTATAATGAAATGTGTCAACATTCATTTGAACCAGTATTTTCCAAATGACCAGTGCATGGTGTTACAAAGTCATGCATAAATGAAAGATCCACTCAAAGTGTAAGAGCCTTCAAAAAGTCAGTTTGTTTATATAGTTTCAGATTGTTCATTGCAAATGGCCTTAAAGAAACTGCCACTTGCAGAATTTTAGTGTTACATCAAAGAAAACGAGCCACAATTATCCGAAAAGACTAATAAAGTACCCCTCCTTTTCCAAGTACACATCTGTGTGAGGCTGGATTTTCTTCTACTTTAATGAAAACAACATATCACAACTGATCAAATGCAGAAACAGATATTGAGAATCCAGCTGGTTCTATTAAAGCAGACAATACTGAGCTTTGCAAAAATGTAAGACAATGCCACTCTTCTTACTCAATTATTTGTTTTGGAAAATATAGTTGTTTTCATAAAAATGTTATAAAATGTGTAATGGATTTATTAGTGTTATTTTTAAATGAGTTCATTTATAAATATTTAAGGGTGTTTTCAGTTGTAATTTCTAATATGGCAACCACTAACAGATATAATTTACATAAATAAATACTCTTTGAGGTCCTCAATAATTTTTAAATATAAAGGGGTCCTGAAACCACACTTGGTGAGAACTGCTACTTTACAGCAACTCATCTCATTGGTTGCTATCCCAACTCGGCTATACAAATGTGTGAAGTTGCTTAAGCATTGACTAAATTCCAGGCACTTTGTTAAGTGTTTTACGTGAAACTTAATTGTTGTTAACCCTGGGAAGCAAGTATAGTTATTAATTCACATTTACAGTCGCGGAAACTGAGGTTTAGAAACTTGCCCAGATTCACACAGGAAGTAGTAAAGGAAGAATTTAAATGTAGGTGTCTGACTCCAGAAGTCTCACTCTTAACTTTACAACCCAGCTAAGCTGGGGGGAAAAGAAGAAGAAAAAGAAACAAAACAGAACAAAACAAAACCTCAGAAAATAAATTGTTTTTCGTGAACATACTCCCCTTTCCTTACACAGCAGTGGGGGTTATAGATTTACTTTATAAACTTTGTGGTTAGACTCCTTTCTCTGATCACTCAGTCCATCTCTGGGAGGTGACGCTGGCCCCACCCACCCCGGGGCTTGCAGCCTGGAAAATAAAGATGCCAGGTGAGTCTTTAGTGCTCCATCCACTGATGGGCATGGATGGGCTTTGTTTTCCGATTGCCCGGCAGCCTTTCTCTGTGCTTCTTTCTCAGCACTTCTCAGCCTCCAAGTCTCTTCTTAATGTGTGTTTTTCAGTTCTCCAGGGGATGCTGGGCTATTGGTCCGTGGCTGAGCCTGAATAAGTACCTGGAGCGCAGAGATTTGATTGAGTGAGCCTTTGGCAGAAAAGCCAAGCTCAGTGGGGCCTCTTCACACGCGCAGCACATGTCACAGCCCAGAAACAGGCAGGAGGTGCTTTGCTCTGTCCCCTTCCAGACCCCACAGCCATGTCCACGTGGGTGCGTGGAACAGGAGCCCCTGGTGTCATGTCATCATTGGTGACCGACCACCTTATCACGGCTGTTTAAGTTGCGAAGATGAAGTTTGAGATGCCTTCACTTGAGGGGAGAGTGGGGGGAGGTGCCTCAGTTTGTGCAAAGGCAATCAGTATTTCAAGACGCACCATCTGGAAAATTCTCTCATAATATGAATACTGTAAATATTTATTTAAGCTTCCTCCACCGCCCGCTGCTATTTCAGAAGCAAGAAAATTGTTCAAGAGGCCAGATTTTTTACACATAGTGTTCATAGCGTATACTATGGGCAGGAAGAGTGTAAACATCTTTACCTTGCAATTTAACTCTTCGTAGAAATCACTTCTTTGTCCCTGAGGTAACGTTTCAGGTTAGAAATGGAGAGTTGTGGCATTTAACTAATTTGCCCAAAGTTACATAGTTAGTGAATGACTTGGGAATCAAACAGAACTTGGTTTAAATCTCAGCTCTGATTGTCATTATTTGTGCAATTTCAGCATGTTGCTTAATGCCTCCACGCCTTGAGTTCTTTGTCTGTAATATGAGGAGAGGGTTGTTGTGATGATCAAATAAAATAAGGAATATCAAGTTCTGAGCAGTGTCTGGCCCAGAACATGAGCTCAATAAATTCAGCTAGGATGATAATTATACTGTTACCTAGAATATTGTTTTATAGCTTTTATCTGTTCTCATGACCATTCCTTTACTGACTGGCACCAGTGGACAGTAAACTGGCTGTGTTCAATCAGTGCCTAGCACAGTACTTGATTTTTGGGGTATTGACTAAGTGTTGAATGAATGAGTGAATGAGTTAATGAATGACCAATGGATAAATGATGAGATCACAACATAGGAGATTTTCATTGATCAGTGAATGTCTGAAGTGAAATGCTGGGAAAGCTTGTTGAAAACATCTGAGGCTCAGCAATGAGTACTGCATGCAAACAGTGACAAACTAGGTTGAAGAAAGCCCTGGGGCAGGAAGGCAGCCAGAGGGCAGAGTCTCCAAGTGACTCACAGGGGCACCCTTACACAAGTGTCTGACGGATGGCAAGCCCTAGCTGCAAGCCCAATTACACGGTCTATGTGGAGGTGACTTTTAAACTAGGTGATTTGCAGGGAATTGGGAAGTTTCTTTCACTCTCCAAAATCTAGCCCAAGTTTTTTGAGTTTTTGTCAGTAGAAAATGATTCCTATGCATTAAGTAGTGTTTAGGGTAGTGTAACTGCAATGACAGTGAGATTATATATATGGGGGGAGAGAGAGAGAGAGAGAGAGAACGAGAACCAAACGTGTGTATTTCTTACTTTTTAATCACACTGGGAGAGCGAATATGTACATGCGGTGGCCGTCGACCATTGAGGAACTCAGGGACCCACGTTAATAGAAGTTTGCCCAATCCCCTGGGGGATTATCTCCCTTCCAGCCAGCTGCACGGGGGAAAAGGCAGAGAGAAGAGCTGTATGAGAGGTGTTCATGGCAATTATCACTTCTGTCTCCATTTCATTGACCAGAACTCATTTATACGGCCACAGCTGTCTGCAAGAACATTTGGGAAGTGGAGTGCCTAGCTGGGCAACCACTTTCCAGGTAACAACTGTGCAAAATAGGAAGAGAAGCCTAAGCATTTGGCAAACTGTGAACTGTTTTTCTCATATCTATGAAGGAGGCAATAGCTCTGGGAAGGACATTGATTGTAAATTAGCTTGTCCCCAGCAGAGGAAGGACGTCCCCATTAGGAAGGCTTGATTGCAGAAAAGGTTGGGGGAGAAGGTTCAGTGCTACCACAGCTGAGTGGAGCCAGCCATGAGATAGATAACTGGAACAGACCTGTTGTCCTAGGGTCCTAGACCCCTGGGCAGGAGAAGTGGGGCTTTAGAAGGGGGCAGAAAAAATGTAAGATAGAGACAAAAAGGCTGTGAAGTCACAGTTTTGCAGAAGATAAGAAATGACCGCCCTACAGCAAAGAAAAACGGTGCTTGTGGGCGGCCTTTCAGTAAAGCACAAGCCATTTGGGGGCTCCACTCAGGTGCCACAAACTGTGGAAGGAGGATAAGGACATCACCACCCCCCACGTCCCACCCCCACCCCAACACACACACTGCTTTTCCTCCTCCAAGAAGGAGAGTCAGGCTCATTATGTCTCTAGGTGGATTTTATAGTTCTGGATTTGAGCCTAAAAGTTGCATGTGGTTTTCAAATACTTATTTTATCACACTCCACGATTACTTCCATTATGTGTGGCTAACATTTGAGTCTTTTCAGATTTAGTAGGGATATAAAAGGTTTAAATAAGCCCAATATCAGATGTGTCTGGGATTCCATTTCTTGCGTGCACACTGTAAATAAACGCTGATGAAAAATATTTTAGTTCCAAATTCTGCCACCCCAAATCCTACAAATATGCACATTAAAGCCCCATAATCCCATAAAAGCCTTTTTACTTGTAAATAACACTATCTTGTTTTCCATCTCAAATTTCTTCTCCTGTAATTACACAATATTTGGTTTCCCCTTTTTAGGCAATTCAAATTAAAACTTATTTCATTTCATAATTACAAACATTCATTTTGAGTAAAGACTAATCTGACGGGAATTTGGTTCTAGTGATATTATAACCCAGACTTGTAATAGCAAAGCAATCCATCTCCTGACTAATGTCTTGGAATCTTTTAAAACTCTACTCCAGCTAAACATTTGCCTTTGGAAAGTTTTATCCTTTTCCCTGAAATAATAATGCTTTATTAAGAGCACTGTGTGATTTGATTTTTTAAAAATAATGATTTAAATCAAAGACTTCGAGATACAAGGAATTTAAAGGGTGAGCCATTTCACCCTCTTAGTTTTGGGTTATTTTATAACTCCCATGAGTTCTGGAGTAGAACGTTGCTTGGAAAATGTTCATTATTGAGTTCATTTTCAACCGTTTTCTGAAAAAGGAGAAAGAAAATATTCTTTGTCTGGATATCATGATAGGTGGTAATTTTGAAATATTAGATAAAGTATATGTTATTACTATTCTGAGTATGGATAGAGGGAAAACGCATGCTGACTGGACATTTAGGAGTGGATAGTTAATATCTAGAGAAACATAATATTTACTAATTAAAAAATGTGTTGAAAAAAATGCCAAATGGAGTGCTTTCAGGGTGATTACTGTTTATTCATTGTAACGTAAGAACCATTCCAAAATGTAGTGATTTAAAACAATGATTTATTGTGATCTTTCACACTTCTAGGGATTGATGGGCTCAGCTGGGCAGTATTTGCTTGTTGGGATTCCTTATGTGGTGGCAATCACTTTGGTGGCAGAGGCTGGAGGCCTCTGAGGGCTTTTGGGGCTGGAACACCAAGGGGGCGGGTTGGGCATCTCTCTCTCAGCAGCCTCAACATGGGCCTACCTTGGACTTCTTCAGAGCATGGTGGTCTCAGGGTAGTCAGACTTCTCATATGGCAGCTGATTTCCCCGCAGAGTGAGTGCTCAAAGACACCAAGGCGAGGTTGCAAAGCGTTTTCCAATTTGTCTTTCAAAGTCCTGCAGGGTCAGCTCTGGTTCATTCTGTTGGTTGTGAGTGAGTCATAGGCACAGTCCAGGTTCAATGGGTGGTGATTATCGAAGGTCATGAATAGAGGGAGGTATGGTTCATTGAGGGGCCATTGTTGCAGACTGCCTGCCACCATCACCAAGCCATTGATCAGTTTGCCTACTCAGATAATGTTTTTTTTTTTTAAGCTGAGCCATCCTGCTACCTGTTGGCAGCTCAGCGGCTGCTCAGCTCAGGCCAGGAATCGAACTGCTGATGCTCAGAGCTCAAACCCTTGAGCGAGCTCTTAACCAACTGAGCCACTCAGCCGGCAGCTCAGATAATTTTAATGGGTGAAATTACTACACCAACTCAGATGGGCGTTTGTCTTCTGAAGGATTTGATTTGGTGAGAGCTATGAGAAAAGGGGGCTGATAAAGGCTCTTTGTTAGGACTACCTCACACTATTCGAATGATGAGAGAGAGAGAGAGAGAGAGAGAGAGAGAGAGAGAGAGAGAGAGAGAGAACGAGCTTGAGATTGAGCAGTAGTTTGGATTACCCTTACTACCCCTGAAGTTTGATTTAGGCTGGGGTCAGGAAGAGAGAAATATTAAGTGCCCACTCTGTGCCAGGTTCTGTGCCACACACTTTAAGCATTTCACATTGTTGGGAGGCTGTTAGTGTAGTGCTTATGTTCAAACCCTCAGTGGCTTTGCTATTCATAAGCTATGGGACTTTGAATAAGGTAAGTTACTTAACTTCACTGGGTCTTGGTTTTCTTACATTCAACATGTTTGAGGGGCTTTTGTTCATGGAGAGAAAGACTCAGTTCTTTTTGTACTTTTTAAATGCCTAATTTAATAATCTTATGAATTTATTAATCAATGAATATTTGAAAAAAACGAGAGCTTAACATTTCTCTCTTTATATACTTTTCTACAACAAATAAATAGAAAGACATGGGAAACATATAAACAGTGATTACTGGTTAAATCTAAGATTTCTAAATATTTAATTCAAATTATGTCTAATTTACCATATACTAGTAAATGTTTTAAACACTTTAGAAGGCAGACAACACTCATTGATATTAACATGACCTAGACTAGGCCCCAGTTCAGAGCAAACAACTCTAAAATGTACTTACCAGGTACTAATCAGGACGCTTACACCAAAACTGGGTATAAAAATGGTAATATATCTATGTGTTTCCTTATTATCTTTATTTTTATTCTGCTTCCTGTTTCCCTGGTGGAAGGATTTGGTGCATTTACTCACCTGGAGATTCAGAGTGACTTTCCCTGACCCAGGGAGGTTGTAGGTGCTGGGTGACCTCCCTTTGTCCCTTTGTCCCGTGCTCTAATCAGAGCTCCTGATTTCCTACGCCTGCTTTAGTTTTTTGCACAGCAATTTTTTCATCAACTGATAATGCCTTTTACTTATTTATTTATTCAATGTCTCTGTATCCATGCAAGAATGTAAGCTCTGTGTGGACAGATATTTTTGGTCAGTTTGTTCACTGCTGTATTCTCAGTGTCCAGAACAGTACCTGGCCCATAGGGGTTCCTCTCAAAGATTTGTTGAATGAACAGATGATGAATTCTGGACCAGCGTATTGATTACCTTAGGAGACTTGGGTGTCTCCTCTGTAGAGATTCTGAATTGGCTACCCAGTTTGGTAGGCTCTGATCTAAGTTAGGTGTTGTCCATTTTATGGTGAACTGTTCACATTCTTGGCTTTGACCAAGAAAATAGTTTTTAAATTCTTCTTGATCAAGCATTCCTCCTGAATCACACTGTAAGGATATATCCTATCTTTACAGACCCTGGTAAGTACATTTTAGAGTTGCTTGCTCTGAACTGGGACCTAGTCTACCTCAATCACATCTAAAGCTTTTGATCATGTTGGTGGCCTGAAATGTCACGTTTCTTTCTAATTGACCCTTAAGACCTACAGTGCTAAAAGCTGATTCACAAAGTTGAAAGAATTAAGGGAGATAATCCACAAAAGGTGACTGGAACAGTGCCTGGCACATATTAAACTCTCAATATTATTATTGTTATCCATAAAGCTATTTTCAGTTATTACGCTTGCTACAAAGAGAGCCCTTTGCTTTCTCCATAGGCGTTTAAGAGGAATTTCTTTGTCCCAATCTGAATGACAGGACATGTGTGTGGTGGATTTGCACCTGTAGAATCAAGGGCCATGTTTCCCACAATGAGGTGTGAGCACATAGAAGAAAATGATGAATGGATGAATCCTCGAGCAGTAAAGGTCTGCCCCCAATTTTCCCTTCCTCTCTCTGCACAGCTCCTTGACTACATATTGGAGGTACACAAGTGAAGAGGGGACTAATATTTGTTGAGCACATAATACGTGCCATGAATTTTGCTGGGGGATGGACAACTATTATTTATACCAACCAACAGCCAACCAAGTTATGAGGTTTTTTTTTTTTTTTTAAAAAAAGAGATCAGTTTTTTACATGCATTTTATGGAAATGGAAATGGAGGCTTAGAAAAGTAAAGTTACATAGCTACTAAACATCAGAACAAGAATTAAAACTCATATATGACTGACTCCAAACTGATTATTATTTTTTTTTCCATTGTGCCTTGTTTTAAGGGGAGGAGAGCATTCCTGAAGAGCATGATAATGGCTTCTTTGAATGTCTTTATGGTTTTGGCAGTTAAGTTACCTTTCCAGTCCCATTCAATAAGAGTTCATTATAGAGCCTCTGTTCAATTCTTATTGAGTAAATTTTCCAAATGAAAACTTGCATCCAGTATGGCTAGATACCTAATGTCAAATACATGAGTGCAAAAGGCATTTATTTGTTGAGTTGACTGTAAAATTATTTAAATATAATATTCTATTATGCTAACATGTAATTATGCTAGTATTTCAAGAAGATGTAGTCCTAAAAACGGAAGTCATAAGTACACATTTAAAATTAATTGGATATTGTGAAATTTTCCTCCAAATTGATTGTAATAGCGTACATCTCAAAATGTTTTTGGTTATATAGATGTCTTCAGCTTTTAAAGTTTCTACCACTATTTTTGGCAAATACTGATTTAATGGGCATTCATTTGTTAAGGAGGTTATGTCTTTTTTGTTGTTTATTAGCTATACAATTTCATGTGTTCTCTGAAGTCTTGTTCCTACTTTTATTGCCCATTTTTATATTGAGTTTTCTTCTTATTTATTTGTAGGAGCTTTTTTTTTATACTAGAGATATTAACTCTGACCATTATATGTTACAAATGTTTTTCGCATACCCTGTCATTTGTCTTTCAACTTTGACCACAGAATTCATTTTCCTAGCAAAATTATTTTGTAAAGGTCATCTCAAGAGAGAATATAATCTGTTGTGAATGTTGGTCTGATAATAACAGAAATAATAAATATGTTTAATGAGTGAAATAATAATCACAGAACTAAGTTATCCTCTGGAAAAAAACCAAAACACCTAATTCAGTATATGGGATCTCTCACCCTAGAAGATATAACAATATAATTTTTCATCTGTCAAAATTATAATAGTGTATTATGAACAGCAAAATAATGTTTGGAGAAATTCACCTCAAAATAGAATGAAGACAGGGATATTTAAGACTGTAATAGCAAAATATTCTCAGGTTCTGGGGTTGATATATAAGGAGGAAAAAAGAGTATAAAGGAAAATCTTCCCTGAGTGGCTCAAAAAAGCCCATTCCAAGAAAAACTTCTTTCCTGCTACCAGACAAACCTACAGGACAATCTCCTCTTACACAAGCATGGGTCCTCCCACTCTTGTCTGTCATTTGTCACCGTTGGCCCCAGAAAGGTAATTAATTACAAGCAGTTTGATGGAGATGCAACAGTGGGATAGCAGGAAGTCTTGGTTCTACCACTTATTGTCTGTATGGACTTAAATGGTTTATTTAACTCCTCAACCTCAGTTTCCCCCTTTCTATAATGGGAATAGAATGTCTAGTCACAGGGAATTTGTGAAGATTAACATGAGACTATTTTAGAACCCGTGCATTGCTATAAATCATCATTTATTTGATATGATAGTCCATTTGTAGCATCATTTTCAAATAATGAGTAAATTAATCAGTTCAGTTGTCTTTTACTGCAGAAATGAGGTATGGGACGAAAAGAAGACACGGGTTCTGCTTTAATAGGTCTTCAAATCTATGAATTATGCTCTGCATTTATATAACGCCTTAAGTACATTCACTCACTGTGTTATTTACACATTCATTCATTCAACCATGGAACTATAATGGTGATAAATACAATAGAGTCCTTGACCTCATGATTAGAGAAACAATAAGTACACAGAGGAGTAAATGAAATAGATCCAAGTTATAAAACTTGGGCTGTGGAGGAATTAAGCATGGGGGAGGTGGGAGAATGACAGGTGATTTTGGAGGGTGGTTGGAGAATGTCTCTCTGAGGCAGTCACAGTCAAGGCATGTTAAGAGTCCTGGGGCAGGAACGTGCTTAGCGAGTTCAAAGAGCAGAAAGTGCCGGGCGGAGTGTGTACAGGGCAGGAAGTGCCCTCCAGCTCAGGAGGAGAGACAGCATGGGGCTGGATCCTGGAAGGCTCTCTAGGCCACACTAAGGAATTTGGATTTTATTCTAAGTGCAGTGCAAAACCACTGGAGACTTTTAAACCAGAGAATTTCCAAATGTTGAAAAGATCATTTTACTGCTCTGAGAATAGATTGGAAGGGATGAGAGTGGAGGAGGGGAGACCACTAAGGAGGCTGTTGTATTAGTCGGGGGAGAGAGAATCTTTATTTGATGGTGACCAATGGAATGTGTTAGTTACTAAAGCAGACACATGAACTCTTCACTTACCTAATTCCAGCTTGTCTCCGTGGTCTCAGGGATTTGGAGGAGGAGATGTTATTTCACCAGTTTCAGGATGGCTGTGTTCTTTATTTCAGTGGTTTTGAGAGTCAAATGGAAATGACCCTGGGAAGCAAGCAATTGTAGTGTGGATTTATTTCAGCTGAACTGTCCTATGTTCTCCACATCCAACAGCTCCAGTTTGGGATTCTGTATTAGTTCGCTTGGGCTGCCGTTGCAAAGTACCACAGACTGGGTGGCTTAAACTACAGAAATTTATTTTCTCATGATTCTGGAAGCTAGAATTCTGTGGGTCAGCAGGGTTGTTTTTATTTGAGGTCTCTCTCCTAGGCTTGCAAATGGCCACTTTCAACACAGGGTCTTTCTTTGTGTGCGAATTTGTGTCCTAATCTCTTGTTCTTAGAAAGACATCAGTCATATGGGGTTACCTCATTTTAATGTATTTGCCTCTTTAAAGACCCAATCACCAAATACAATCACACTCTGAGGTACTGGGGGTTAGGACTTCATCCTACAAATTTTGGAGGGGGCACAATTGAGCCTATACCAGATTCTAAGATGAAATTTGTGTTTGGGGAATCGGGCATGGTAATGAAAGTCAGGATCTAGTTAATTCATTTCTGGCACATGCTGAAATAGTTGCATTTTTCGTTAAGTCTTAAAAAAAAAGACGTGGTTTCCTTTTATAATTAGTGCCAACTGTGATGACTTAACTACCTTCTCAAAAGATTGTTTAGTACATTCACTAAATCTTTGTGAGACCACCAGGTTACCTCTTATAAACGTCCGTGTGATTTTTGCTTTCTTTGAAAGTCATATTTTAACTTCAAGGTAACTTTTAGGGAAAAATGCAATAAATGTACAAACTATTGTTGATACTCTGCATTTTGCCACTATGTGCTTTCTCTGTGATATCTAATTGCAGGAGTCAATTTTTATGCACATTTTGTAACTGTGATGGTTGGAGGCACTGCCTCCTTGACTAAGCAGTGAGGGACTAAGCCACAAGTTGTTCAAAAGGGATTAGCACCTCTCTCCCTGGACACAGCATGAGCACATGAAAAGATGGAATTATGGGGAAGAGGTGGTCAATGAGGGAAGTGGCCCAGGTTGGTGAAGAATAGGGAAAGCTCACAGTCCCTCTGTGGGCGCTGCCTGGCCCCCTGCTGTGTGCTTGCTCAAAGGTGTCAGTTTGGGCTTTTCTTTCCCTTGGCAGGGAGAGAGATTTATCGCCATATGGAAGTCATTTGACATTTTGACATTCAAGTGTCTCATGTAGATTTTGGATGAGCTAGTTTACAAAGCTTTGAGACACTCGAGGTATGTGTATGTTTATGACTCTGTGTGTCATATGGAGTTCCAACCTGTGAAAAAGCTGTGTCCCCCATATGAATCACCATGATCAGAGCTAGGAATACCTGTGGGAAGCTTCAGGAACCAAATTCTGAAGCCTTAAAAGAAATTGAAAATTTTTTTCAAAAGGAAAAAGAAATGAGTATGTGAAATTAAAAAAACAATTCCGAAGCCAGAGAGTTCTTTTTAACACCTTGGTGTTGGGCCAAGAGCTGTGGTATTGGGAAGATCCGTAGATAATATGGTCTTGTCATTCCATCAGAGAATTTTATCTGCTCACTTATGAGGTCCCTGGGGGCATCTGGCGTCCACCACCCTAGGCTAAGCAGAAAGAGAATTGGCGGTTGGGCTTAGAAATTGGCTGGACCACTATTAATGGTGTGACCTCTCCAAGCCTCAGTTTCCACACTTGAAAATAGGAATAATAACTCTGAAATGGCTGAGGTCATAGAAGAGCTCAATAAGTACTTGTGGACTGAATGACTCTTTCTTTCCTTATTTCATATCAGCCTACCTCTAGACCACTTCCTTATCCTCTTTATCAAAAGTACTTCTTGGAGCTGGTTTTTGATATTTTAGTATATCTTCAGATAAATTTAGGACACTGTTACCTGTGTTAGGGCTGTCTTTAAACTTGTCTCTATCCATGGAGAGAAAGTTCTGTGACCTCTTAGAGGGGTTTTAAGTAGTATTAAGTGGAAATAGGTGGCAAGGCATTGGTGGTACCACCCAAAGTATGCCCCCAGGTGACCATACAGCTCTGCCCGAACCTGAGCATGGTTCTGGCTGTTATAATCATTGGCATCATAATTGTCATCATCACAGCCATCATCTCCTCTTCCTTTTTTCTTTTTTGATCGTGATCATTTGCAATTGTGTCTAAGTAGTTATCCTTCTAATGGCTCACTTGGAGCAAGTGAATGGTTATAAGGGTAACTGCTTTCAGAACCTCTGAACTGCTGAGCTGGATATTATCACTGACACCTTCCATATCTTACCTATCAGCCCTCATGGTCCTATTGTCTGTACCATCACTCAGCCTTTGGAAATAGCTTGGTCTTTGTATTCAGACAGAAAGTGTATTTAAGTGTTAGCTCTGCTATTATAAGCTCTGGAAACTTGGACAAGTTCCTTTACTTCTCCGAGCCTCAGTTTCCTCATCTGTAACACAAGAATAATAAATAAATGACATCGCCAATGTATTAGATAAAATAAAAAGAATGTGTTTGAGCACCTCACACAGCTCTGGGCATACAGTTACTATTATTGTTGTTATTGATCCTAATATAGTATAAAGGAAAGCCCCTAAGATAATTTCTAGCATGGAGTAATATTCAGTAAGTAGTAGTAATGTTTTTTTAATTTTTATTATTTTATTGTCACAGGAACCCTTCAAAACGTAACATAAATCTTCCACCCATCCTTGCCCCTTTAAAGGAGCCTGACTTAACCAAGCCACAAGCTGCTGATACCAAATAAAAACAAGCCTTTGACCTACAGCTTCAATGTCAGCAATTGCCTTGGTCTTGCTCATTTCCTTTTTACTCCCCCATATCTGCACTGTTTCTTGCCTTCTGGCTTCTGATGTCTCAGTTTGGCCTTGTACTCCCAAGGCTGGGCTCATCCCTAAGACCCAGCGGCCAGCCAGATCTTTCTGTTTCAATATGGGGACTCTCTGAACATGGCTTACCTCGTCTTTTGACTCCCCCATACTACCCCCAAGGCTTTTGCTGTCCCTGGCTTCTGTTGGGTTCTTTAATTCTCAAGGAGACCTTGGAAAAATTCTAGCCATGGTCTGGGTTTGGTTATTAGGAAGTCCTTGATCCATCCAATTGCCTTGTTATTTATTATCTCGAAATGTTTCTCTGGCATGAAATTCCATCCTGGACTCTAAATTCTGCTCCTTAGATAATGTCCCTTCTTCTCTACTAGTTGACTTCGCTTGTAGGAGGATTCTAAGATCAATTCAGCTTTTCCCCATGGTGAGAAAGCTGCTAGCAATCTCTTATTCTTATAGTATTAGCAATATTTTGTCCATTCTGCCAGTCACCTATTTTTATGAAGATTATTTACAAGGCCTGGCCTAGTGATTAGGAGGATCATTAGTCCATTGGGTAAAGCTCACGGAAATATATTTCGTCTAACTGCCCTAGTTCTATGCCAAACTGTCTAGAGAGGAGACCGTGGTTCTTGCCAAAGCCCCGAGTCCCAGAGCTCGCCCATGAATCCTGCTAGGATTACAGGGTTAGCCTGCCCTAATTTTAATTAAAAGTTTGGCTGTACAGTTGCTTGATGGCTACACTATTTCTTACCAGTATGGATTCAATAGCCTTCCATCACATATTACTATTTAATATATGCACTTCAGCAAATCCTTATTAAAATAAGCTCAATAACTAAACAGGTCGGTTTAGCTTTCTAAACTGTGAACTTCCTCTTATACAGAAGCTTCCCGGTAACAATTAGTAAACTGTGGTCATGTTGCTTATGTCTCTTGGGATCTGAACAGATTTTTATTCCATGCAGAGAAATGGAAAGGTAGAAAGCTTAAAAAGAAAACACACACACACACACACACACACACACACACACACACACACACACACACACACACACCGTTCAATAAAAACAACCTGACATTTATTTATTTCAGGGTCATTTCATCAGGCAAAAGAAGGCTGCCTTTTAGCTGCTTCCATGCTTTCTGAAAGCTTTCAAGCTACAAGGAGAGTGATTCTGGTTTTTGTGGCTAAAATGCTAGAGAGGATGATTGGTTTCATTAGCCAGGGAGGAGTGATAATATGCTGCAATACTTCTCCTGTTATTGGGCACTTTATATTAATAACTCATGATGGCTGGAGTGTTTAGGTGTATATTTCAAACTCAGTGTAAAATGCCATGCCATTAAGAATTTAAACACATTCTAATTTAATTATGGCCAAGAGCTGGTTCCAAGTGATCGCATGTTTTTGTTGGCAAGTTTCAATATTGCAAATTTTGAATATGGAAAGATTTATTTTCTTTTACTCTTTGCTCCTTTTATTCTGGATTGTTAAAAACCGTAATCATTTAAAAGAGCACACATTTGGAAAATGAAGTGCAATTGAAGTTATGGAAAATTCTAGTTTTCTTCAATACTATTTTGTTTTCCATTTTGAAATGTGCCAACTTTTTTTCCTGCCCGTGATACATTGATTACTCACAAGTTCTTTTTACCTTCTTTTTGTCCTTAAATGACTTTTCCACTCCTTGAGCGGCTACACTCTTGTCACATAACTTTTCTATCAATGCCTAAAATGGGGGGAAAATCTACCAGTTGCAAAATTTATCAGAAACTGTCATTTAGTTAGCATCCACCTCAACTTAGAGGTGATTTCCTGGGTCCTGTCTTATGGGAGCCTCTGTGCAGTGGCTTAGGCAGGCAACTAAAAGGGAGGAGTAAGGAATTAGCACAGGACAACTGGTAATGAATCATATTTGGGCTCATGTGTAAACTCAATCATGTAAGACTATTTCTACCTTGTCCTACAGCTCCAGCATCCTTACGTATACTCTTCAAGCTAAGTTATTTTGGTGGCCTTTGATAATCAACCTAAGTAGGCCTAGCTTATATAAAATCAGTTTAAAAAATAAGGTGGAGGAGAGGAGGGTCCTGAGGCATTTTTCTTGAATCTTGAACACCCTGCATTTTTGGCCATAACTCTTCAACTTTTAGGTATAAGTGCAATTATCAGCGATGTCTGGAGAACTGGTGGAAGAGGTGGATCTAATGCCCATGCTTAGCTTATGTACCTGATGGCACTTTTAGAGCCAGTTCTCACTAACCCCTGCCGTCTCCAGCCATGGAAACCTCACGATCTCCAAATGTAGTAGGCAATAGGCTCTCTAAGTATAAATCTCAGGTCTCTGAGTCCTCTCTAACTTTCAACTGGTAAGGAACAATGGGATGATGGACTTCTAGGGTGGGGCAGTGTGTCCAAATAATTTTGTATTATAATATTTAATTTAGGAAACATATAATTTAGAAAAGGAACAAGCATACCACTCCAGTATTCTTATATAAACTGCAAAATGAAAAAAACAAAACAAAAACTGTTTGGTTGGGATATGACAATGAAAAACTCTAAAGGATTCAGAATATGGGTTTAAGGGGAGAGTGAATTTAGATTTTTGGACTTATAATTTTTAAATATATATGTCAAAGATGCATAGTTTTGAGAAATCTCTCTTGCTTTGGTGGTTTTGAGTGGCAAGGAATCATTTTCAGGAAGTGTGTAGCCAAAAGGACTGTCGCTGAGGAAACAAGGACTCCTATCTGTATAGTCCTTTGCTGCCCTCTCATTTCAGGTGTCCCCCCTGCCTTGTCCGCCATCAGGTCATTAGAGTTGGAAACTACACATGTTGCAGGCCACCCAAGACAGCTAAAAAGACCTGTACCATTTTTGTCAAATTATTTTCAAAACTCCAAAAATGATAATAAAATAAAAATATTAAATTTATATTTAAGAATTGTTTATTGACCTGTCTCCCTAGCCCATTAGCCTGTGAGAGCTCTTCAAAGACAGACATTCTGAGCTAGTGCCTGGCTTAGAGCAAGCTCACAATCAATACTGAATAAATGAATGAATAAACAATTTGGTTTTAGAGGAGAGATGCATGAACCAGAAGAAACTGCCCACACATGAAATTACAGTGCTGGTGGAGAAAAGCCAGTACTTGGACAAAGTGTATTTCTATAGGATGCCACTCATTATTCATCTGTATTTTAGCTATTTGTGTTGTTAATGTAGTAGAAATTTTATCTTTTTTTTTCTAGTTAGCCATTTATTATAAATATTTTCCCATGTGGATTCAAAACCCTCACGTTTTGTATTTTTAATAGGTGAGTGAGTCCTAGTCCATTGAGTTGCTATAGGATACTTTTCTTAAACTTTATGTCCTGTTGAATTATTGGTGTGAAATTGTTACGTAAGAGGAAGTGGACATTGTGGTGACTTTTGCTATTAATTGCCTTAGTGTGATAAAAAGAAAAGCTAGCACAAATTTACATGGCAATCAGCATAGAGGAGTGAACCAATTCTCAATGCGACTTTACCAGCACACCCCTTCCCAGAAGCCACTTTCAAAATGCTACCTCCCACATTGCACACACCCCTCACCACAAACACCCACAGCCATTTCCTGAGGCTTGCCTCCATAGGACACCAAAACAGTCAGGGGTAAAGAAAAAAGGCTCCAAATGTTTCCCAGATGTCGGAATGTGTGGCATAATTTGGCATCGAAATGATTGGAGTTTTCATTTTTCAACTAGATATTTTGGCAACCTACAAACACAACCTTACTACAGTAAGTAAATTTTTTCTTTTCCCCACAAATAGACAAATTCATAAAGTATTTAATGAGCACATACTATGTGTCAGTTACAGTGGTGGGGATTATAGAATACAAGGCTTCAGTAAGTTACAGAGCAGATATGAAGAATTTTAGGCTTTTCTGAAAGACAAGTATGCATATGGCCCTGTTTGGGCAAATGTCTTATAGCAAATACTCATACTTTCAATGGAGGAGATTGTATTTCTCATACATCCCTTTAATTTGCAAATTTGGTATACTAATTACATTCTGGACAATATGTCACTTGTCTACCAAAATGTTCACAAGTTGGAGTAGAGAAAATGGAGGTATGGAAGGAGCCCACCTAAGCCCATGAGAAGAGGCAAGACAGAAATGCGCTGCCTCTTCTCAGGGCTCGTTTTGCATCCTCTGGGCTGTGAGAATAGACTTGTCTTGTGGGTGTGCACCCGTGTCGACGAGATGCAGAAGGAAATTGTATCCACCAAATCTCGCATTCGGGGTTGTCTTTACGTTTAATTGTTTCAATCACATAATCTCAGTGGTAGAGGCAGACACAGGATAAATTAATCAATACATATTTTTCAGCGCAACCTGAACAAGGCATGGTTCCAGGTGCTAGAGAATAAGCATGTCTGTACCTCCAACACAATGCTTTAGGTAGATGACTAATTGCAAAGGTCTACAGGGAATAATCTGATTTGAATATAGACTATTAAAGTACTAGGATGCGTTAAGATAAAATAGTCTATCATACTTCTTTTCCGGATGAAAAAACAGAGACTTAAAGGTGGGAAGTGATTGGTTCAAAGTGATACAACTCATGATGTCATGGTGACAAGCAAAACACAGTCTTTTCAGTTCTTGGTCTCCTAGACTCCTGTTTTATTTTTTTCCCAATACCCAATATCCCATGATAATTTTCTAATGAGGAAAAGACAGTGAATGGAGGAGAAGAAGTGAATGTCTGGAGCTCATTCATTGTTGAGCAAACACTTTCCCAGATTCCACTCCCATGGAAGATTGCAAAAATGGCCACGGCTCATCCCTCTTCTTGTATCCATACTATTTACTATGCAACTTGGTGGCTCCTTCTAGCAAGACATGGAGTCCATTTCCACCCCCTTTACATTTGGGCTGGCCCCGAGACTGGCTTTCACTAATAGAGGTGGCCAAAGTCTCAGTGTGCCAGTCCCTAACTTAAGCCTCAAAAAGTTTGTGTACTTCTGCTTTCTTGGAAACATCTGGAGAATAGACCTGGACTAGCCATAAGGTTGGAAACTACATGGCCCAGTCACTCAGTTATTCCATATGACAACTAGACAACTGTTAGACCCGTGACTGAGGCTATCCTAGACTAGCCACCCCTCAACTCCCCTGCCACCTGACCACAGACATGTGAGCAAACCCAGAAGAAATCAGCCATGTCTGCCCTAGGTCAGCTAAGCTACCCAGCTGGACAATGAGAAATGCTCAGTTTTAAGCCATTGAATTTTGGGGCTATTTGTTACTAAACAGATACAACTGTAATGGTATCTAGTCATTGACCCTGCCTTTGCTCTGGAATTCCAAGCTATATGCTTTCCAAGTGTCTGCATCTTGAATGGCAGGAAGTATCTGGCACACTTTCATTCTGGCTCACCCCATTTGGATTTATGCTGAGCGCAGGGCAAACTCTCAAATGTACAAAGCCCGTGGCACCAACATGGGTAGTGCTCTGGTGTGGCCTGCTCATGGGAAGCTCATAGGAGGACACGGTTCGCAGCAATGAGGACTATGGGGAAGCCAGGGGGCATGCTGTCTCTGGTGTTCTGACTCACTGAACCTTTGCCTGGGGCCTCCCCATGGACACCAAATGCTGGAGACAAAGCTTGCTATGGACTGAACTGTGTCCTCTGAAATTCATCTATTCAAGCCTTAACGTCCAATTTAATGGTATTTGGGTCTGGGGCCTTTGGGAGCTGATCAGGTTTAGGTGAGGTCATGAGGGTGGGGCCATCATGGTGAAATCAATGCTCGCAGAAGAAAAGACCAGAGTGTCAGTGTCTCCCTCTCCCTCTCCCTCTCCCTCTCCCTCTCCCTCCGTCTCTCTCAGCAAGAAGTAGGCCATCTGCAAGCTGGGAAGACAGTCCTCAGCAGAACCAGGTCACGCTGGCACCCTGATCTAGGACTTCCAGCTTCCATAACTATGAGATAATACATTTCTGTTGTTTAAGCCACCCTGTCTATGGTATTTTGTTATGGCAGCCCCAAACTAGTACACAGCTGTTTCTCGTTAGACAGATGTTTGGCACTGCTTCAGGGGAAAATAATCTGAATGATTAAATGCATTTTTCACTCCAGATGTTTTGGCAATGTGAAGATGTAGCCAATATGTGCTTGTGGGACGGCCCTATGGCTGTCCTGGGGAATAGCTTCTGGACAAAGGGGGGAATTCTGGGAGGCGCCAGAGGAAGCTCCCTTCTCTTCCAGGCCAGGGAAGCACATGTTCTTTTTTTGGAGAGAGGGTACTACAACTCCATATGTAAACTGTTGGTCCTTGGAGATTTATGAAATATGTATAGCCCCCTTATTTTAGGTGCAAACAGACTACATTAAACAAACACTCCTGTGGGTATGTCATTGTCCTTTTTCCTTCAGGTGTGGGCATGTCATTGTCTTCCTTCCATCAGGTCCTGGTAGCCATAATTAAATTTGTGGTTGAAAATTGCAAGAAGTAAAGCCTGGGTGAGGTCAAATGAGTGAGGAACAGAATACAAAATGATGAACATGGTGGCAGGACTTGTACCGAAAAGGACCCCCAGGACCAGCTACACAATGATACGAGGCAGGTCTTAGTGCATAAATACGAGGTATGAACAATCATTCCATTCTTTCAACTCTCTCCCTTCCCAGACCCAAGAATTCTGTTAATAACAATTCGAACTTTCTCACCTGTGACTTGGAGAGTCAGGTTTGCTGACCACACAGAGAGGAATTCTCTACTGTGGGGTGTGGAAGCTGTTTCTATAAAGACTGGGCAGTGCATACTTTGGGTTTTGCTGGCCACAGGTGTTGCAACTACTGAACTTGGCTGTTGTCACACAAAAGCAGCCATAGACAACACTTGAACACGTACACACTTAAATGAGTGTGGCTGTGCTCCTAAAACACTTTATTTACCACTAGAGGTGGCAGGCTGGATTTTGTCCCTGGGCCATAGTTTGCCAGTGTCTACTCTACTGGGTTAAGTGCATCAGTGTTTCTAAGATGCTTTAAGCAGTGCCTGGAACACGGTACTATTTTTCGAACTATTGGCTATTAGTTTTCTTTGTCTGGTGTGTAGCAAAGCAGCAGGAAGTACTCACTAAAGAGAAGTGGGTTAGTGTGTAGTAAATCTGAGACTCAGTCAAATGAGATAAGGACACGGGGTTGGTTGAGGAGAACACATAGCTCCAGCATTTGGCAAAGAATTGTTTTCAAGACCATATGTCTTTATCAGTTCTGGCAGCTATAACAAAGTACCATAGGCTAGGTGGCTTATAACCAACAAAAATTTACCTCTCACGGTTCTGGAGGCCGGTAGTCCAAGATCTGGGTGCCAGTGTAGTGGCAGCAAAGGGTTAGAGGGCTTTCTGGGGAGCCTGCCATGAGGGCACTAATCCCATTTATGAAGCTTCTGCCCTCATGATCTTATTACCTCTCAAAGGCTTCACTTCTAAATACCATCATCACACTGGGGGTTGGGATTTCAACAGATGAATTTTGGGGGTGGGGGACACAAACATTTGGTCCATTGTAGTATGATTCTCTTGTGGTGCCAGGAAATCAACACATCACATTCTGTCAGGGAGCAGGCCATCCCTTTCTCTACTACATCAGCTTTATGAGCTAACCGTGTGTAGATATTCTGCATGCATAAGCTACCTAATATCCTGTACCCCACAGTATCTAGCAGGATATGGGGCCATCACCGTAACAAGACAAAGCAAACAAAACTCTGAACCCCAAGGGTCATCTTGCATGATCCAGACTAAGTGTCCATGCGAACACACGTCTGCCTGATTTACCAATCTTTGCACTCAGTTCTGGTTGCACTGGGTTTTCCGTTGCTCTATTAGCTCAGTGCAGGTGTGTGAAAACATTTGAGCATGATGAATTGTTTCTCCAAGAGCCAAAAAGGTAAATGATGAAAGAATTGGATAGAAAACATGTTAACAAGATATTTTATATTAGCTCCAAGGAGCTCGATCAATTACTATGATGTGTTACATGTTCAGAAGTCAGGAAATTCTAAATTATGGTTCCCAGTATGAACGTAACTCAGCCCCTTTACACATGTAATATTTTATGTGACTGTATATGGTGTTAACTTTAATGCTTTAACATCTATGCTTAATGTGGCAACTATAAATTTGAATTTTTTGACTTCAGAGGTTGTAACACTTAACCATACAGCTGCATTGACATACTTATTGAATTCAAATATTTCTTGGTATAATATTTTGAAAAAATATAGCCCTATATGGATAGGTCTGGTCTTTTGTTATCATGCAGGAAAAAAAAAAAAAAAGAGTGTGTCCCTGCCATTGTTTAAATCTGTGGCCCTTTCTAAGTTATTTGAACTAACAGGAATATAACTAAATAATTTTAACTTTCTGGTAGTTTCTACATGAAATCCTATCTTGAGGAAGAAGGATTTTCTGAACATTGTTGTGTCATTTATTTCAAGAGGTGTGATCACCCTAGAGATGGTGTGGAAAATGGAAGACAAGTTCAGAGTTTAATTCCAGATCGAACTATTCACATTGTAATAACTACAAATGGAATTCTCTTATGTTCAAAAGACAACATGAGAGTCAGATGGGAGGTTTATAAGTGAAAAATTGCCCGGGGTGTAACCAACTTTTCGTGAAACTGGTATCAGGGCCATTTGTTCCTTCTAGATGTATTTCTTTGCTACCGTGTGCACATTGTTTTAGGCAAATAGGTTTCTCTAGTTTCAGAGACATCCATCTGCCCTCCCCCATTCCCATCCCCATAGCACTCAAGGCTACAATTTCCCCTGATTTGAGCAAATGAGGTGGGGAACACCTGTCCAGGCCACTGCTGGCAGGAAGCTAGAAGAGCCAGGAGGGAGTCTGCTCTTAACCACTTTGCTATTATAATTAGTCCCAAGTTCCTTGTTCTTGGGCCAGGTACTCACCACACACACACCTACATGTCGGTACAGTGAGTGTGGGTTTTATTTCCTAAACTCAGGTGTGCAGGAAATGTAGCTTTACATTGGTTTTTTTTTTTTTTTAAGTCAACTCAATTTTAACCCATCCTACCAGGATGTATTATATGCTGCTCACCAGAGCCATGGTTTAAATAAAGGACACAGAAAGCTTGAAAGTAAAACAGTTAAAGAGATATGTTATACAAATACTAACCGAAACTTAGCTGGTATAGCTATACTAATATCAGACAAAATAGATATTAAGGTAAAAAGTATTCACAGAGATAAATGGGAACATTTAATAATGTTTAAGGGACCAATTCAACAGATATAATAACCTAATAACATAACCTCAAAAAATATAAAGCAAAACCTAGCTGAGGTAAAAGGAAAGATTGACAGATCTACAATTGTAATTGGATTTGTTATACTAAGTGGCTCTTCTAATACAAGTTATTCTAATTCAACTGTTAGAATCTGCAGACAAAATATTTGTCGAGGATATAGAAGAGCTGACCAACATTATCTACCAACTTGACCTAATTGAAATTTATAAAATTCTACACTCAACAACTATATGATACAAATTCTTTTCAAGTAGACATGGAACATTTATTTCCCAATATTTATTCATATGCTGGGCTATAAAGCAAGCCCCCCCCAAATTTCAAAAGATTATGATAATCATGATATGAAAGCAACCTAGACATCCATCAATAGCTGAATGGATGAAGAAAACATTATATATATATCTTCTACACACACACACACACACACACACACACAGAGACACAGACACACACACACATAGACACACACACAATGGAATATTACCCAGCCATAAAAAATAATGAAATCTTGTCATTTGCTACAACATGAATGGACCTAGAGGGTATTGTGCTAAGTGAAATAAGTCAGACTGAGAAAGACAAATACCATAGGATCTCACTTATATGTGGAATCTAAAAAAAACCAAAACAAACAAAGTAACAAAACAGAAGCAGATTCATAGATACAGAGAACAAACTGATGGTTGCCAGAGGGAAGGAGAGAGGGGTGATAGGTGAGAAAGGTGAAAGAGAATAGGAGGTATGAGCTTCCAGTTATAAAATAATAAGTCATAGGGATGTAAAGTACAGTACAGGGAATATAGTCAATAATTTCATAATAACTTTGTAGGGTGACACTCGGTTACCAGACTCATCTTGGTGATCACATCATAAGGCATATAATGTTGAATGACTACGTGTACACCTGAAACTAATAATATTATATGGTGACTATACTTTAAAAAAAATTCAAAAGATTGAAACCGTGTGTAGTATATGCTCCAACCATAGTGGAGTTGAGCTAAACATAAATGCAAAACAATAACTAGAAAGCCCTCACTGTTTGAAGATTAAGAAATACACTTGTAAATAACCCATGGACCAAAGAAGAAACCACAATAAAAATTAAAACCATTTTTCCACTGACTGATAATGTAAATACAAAATAAAACTTGCGAGATAAACTAAAGAAGTGCTTTGAGGAAAACATATGGTCTTAAATGAACATGTCTGAAAAGAGAATAGAGTAAGAAAGAAGCAAAACTAATACTTATCAAGAGTCAGCTATGTGCTAGGCTCTTCATGTTCTGCCATACACTGGGCTTGTTGTGGTCAGGCAGTGAAAACCCTGAGTTTCTCTAGTCCTATAATTCCCTGTAAATTGAGTGAATTTGATCATGTGGCCAGCCCCACAGCAATGGCTGAGGTAGGAGGAATGCAGTGTGAAGATTAGTATATGTCTGTGTGCCTTAAGCCAGGGGTGGGCAGACCCTACAAAATGAGATTAGGGAAGGGGACAACTCCCAGAGGAAAGTGAAGGCTATTTCATGAAGAAGTAGAAATGGATACTGGGTTAAAAGTCATTGATATTTACTGGAATTGCATAGAAAATATCATAATCTCTTGTTTAAAGGTAGCTTTTTTTTTTTCCCTGCTTGGATCCCCATGTAAAAGTTATTTTTTATGCTAAGCCACAGAATTATAAATCCACACTTTTATGCCCCTAGAGAGGCAGAATAAAGAATACAGGGCAAAAGAATAAAAAACCAGCTGGAGAGAGAGCAAACTTCAGGGCCGTGCAAATAGAGCAAGAAGCAATTTTCTTGGTTGTAAGCAGCCAATGGATGAAAACGCTGTACTTAAGTGAACTTTGAGTATCTGTGTAAATTAGGGCTGGGTTTTCATTTTGGCAAATAGTACAAAGGAGTTAGATAGACAAAATTGGCGTATCTCCATAGCTGGTGTGGGACACGGATTGCACAGGGATAAACTACTTAGGTAAAATTAAAAATTACTATTTGAAACTCTTTATTATAGTAGTTAGTTATATTTAATTTAGCTTTATCCTCAATTGTATACAGTTCATTCCAATATGTAGATGCAATCAATTTTAAGTTGTCCTTTTAAGGTATGTTTTATTTTCTTTCAAAGTCCTGAGTTAGAGCATTCTTTGGTTATGCTGTGTGTCAATACCTGAATTAGCTAGAAAGAGAACCTGATTCTCTTTATAAAAAGACAAAGTAGGCAGTGACTCTTATAATCTCTTATGGGAACCTAAACTCTAGACCAAGAGATTGTAATTTAGAGTCAATCTTTCTGAATGAGGTTTATATACTCGTTCATCACTGTTAGCTCACTTGGGGTCATTATCATTTGCGAAAGTAAATAACAATAAAAGCTATGGACTCCAAAGGGCAAATGTGGGACCTAATGGTTAGTGTCAGGGAATTTGAGACAAGGGTTCATTCATTGTGGGCTGGAGAGGACTTCATAAAAGGGGGGACCCCAGCCAGGGATCTGAAGGGAAGGTGCTTTAGTCCATTCATGGCAATGTAAGCTTTTTCTAGCATGCACCTCAAAACTCTTCCAGCCTCTACCCATTACCCAGTTCCATAGCCACTTCCACATTTTGAGGTGTTTGTTGCAGCACTACCCCACTTCTGAGTACCGATTTTTGTCTTAGTCAGCTCGGGCTGGTATAGCAAAAATAGCACAGGCTGGTGGCTTATAAACAACAGAAATTTATTTCTTATAGTTCTGGAGGCTGGGAAGTCCAAGATCAAGGTGCCTGTAGATTCAGTGTCTGGTGAGGTCCCGCTTCCTGGTGCATAGATGGCCATCTTCTCACTGTGTCTTCACATGGGGAAAGGAGGAAACTCAGGTCTCTCCAGTCCCCTATAAAGCCACTAATCCCATTCATGAGGGCTCCACCCTCATGACTTAATCACCCCCCAGAAGGCCCACCTCCAAACACCACTGTACTGGGGGTTAGATTTCAACATGGATTTTGGAGGACATAAACATTCAGTCTATAGCCGGAGGCAAGTCTTAGTTAAGCGTGTATGACCATTAGAGGGCGCATCACGGAGAAAAATGCTACGAAGAGGAGTATGGAGGAACCTAATTTGATATTAGATACTTCTTGATGGGGCTGCTCAGCTCCTCCAATTCTGTCTGCTTTTCAATTTGCCTATGGAACATATGAATGGGTCCCCCCAAAAGGATGTCTGTAATACATGACCTTGAGCCTCTTTCCATGGCTGATTAACCCACTCTGGGTCTTAAGGGCTTAGAATGGAAAATGGAGAATCACAGAAATGGGAAACCCTGGAGCTAAGTCTCCATACTGATAGATGTACGAGAGAAATGTTTCTCAACCTTTTGTGGGGCCTTTTTAGACATTTTTCCTAATAACTCCCACCTTCATGAAAATTTAATACCAAAGATATGCTATCTATCTGCGTATGTACTATATATAAAACTGTGTTTTATACATAAAAGAGGAAGACTATTTTTGCTCTTCCCCCAAAAGTCAACTTTTTCCCTCTTGAAGGCAATATCACCCCCATGGAGAATGTGATTTTTAGAGAGAAATTCTTGATCTCCTCTAGATGGTCCCTATCGTATCACTGTTTCCTGACTGAGCCTTGTTTGTTCAGATCTTCCTTGAATTTTGTGAGATAGATTCATCTTTTAAAAGCATTCACTTTCAGTTACTTGCAACCAAAATAGCCTACAAAGAAAAGCAAAAATATCAACTAATCAAAGCTTTAAAGAAATTCTATTATTTTTAATAAAGTCAGGGTCTACTTCAGGAACTTTATGTCATGATATTCCTTATCAGGTATGTTTTCATATCAGCACCTGCTTTTTGTATGGAAAAAAGGCCAATACTGGTTTTTAATTCAAATCGAAGGCACTCTGAATACCACATTTAAACTTACATGCTATAGAAAAGGCAACAGGAAATTGCTTTGAATAATGGAAAATATATCTGTGTCTGAATAATTTAAAGACACCAAACCTATTTTCATTTGCATGTTACACATGTATACCAGCCATCCCACAAAATGCTGAACAAGTAAGAGAATCAATAGCTGAATTTAACTTTTGCACAGAATTTTGAAAGCTGG
>NW_017731388.1:4245915-4303868 GCF_001890085.2 Hipposideros armiger
TTAACAATCATAAAATAGAAAGTAGAGTGAAACAGCTTTTTTCCTGCATCCCTGGCTTTATATCACTTCTATAGGAGCTTCACATATTTTGTCTTCAATAAAAGAGGTGGGTACCAATCCCTCATTAATCCCTCATTAACACAAACATTTAAAGGAAGTGTGGCTGATCCTTAATTTGGAAGGGGAGCCAATTTAAAAAAAAATGTTTAGTAACATAATAGATTAAAATGAAAGCCTTCATTCATTGAGTGCTTTCCTGGGTAGGCTTTTTACATAGGATCTAACTTAATCCCAGGACAATGCCAAGATATAAACTTGCAATTTCAGCACCTTGCAGGGCTGCTTAAAGAAACTGAACCTTATAGAGGTTGTCTATAAATAAATGTCACAGGGCTGGAGAATGGTTGGAAAAAAAATCAAATTGAAATAAAATATAGTCTATATAATTCAGAGGCCTAAGTTCTTTCCACTCAGGTAAACATTTTTGGAAATTTTAGAAATATTAACTTTTTAACAAATATCCTGTAAAAGGGTATAGGTCCATGCAGATTTATCAAAGAACTTGGGGTGCTTAGGAGGTATACATATGCCTGGAGCATAGTAAGTATTCACTCCTTGTTTGCTTTGGAATGGAAGGTTAATGAATAAATGAATAAATCCATGATTTAGAAGATAAACTGTGTTGGGGAGTCTTTTTTGAGGTAGATAACTAGTCAGGTGGCTTCTTTTTCTGATGTGCTTTGCATGTCCATGCAATCGGTATTGCAGAGATGTTTCAGTTGGGTCAAGAAATGCAAGTTTTGTGTAGGTGACGGTGATTTGACTAAAGAAATATTTTTCCCCCTCTCTCTGTGTCTTGCTTTGGCTCCCATACCAGTTGTGCTAACGGCCAAGGCACCTGCAGCCTGCAGTCTCAGCTGTTGCTTTGGAGGATGACAGCAGCTGTCAGCTGAGGGCTCAGGGGGTTTCTCTCCACTGGTGATCAGATGGTCTCATCACAAAGAAGGCATTGGTGTTTTGTCCACTTCCTGGGCAAAGAAGAGCTCTCTTCTGGTTAGGATGTAATCGAGCTCCCTCTCTAATTAAATTGCACATGGGCACTTCCAGGTATAAGACTTTGAGCTTGTGTCTATTCGTACGCATCAGCACATTGACTGGATGTAGGCGTGAGGCGAAGGGGACTGCATTTCCCATTGAAGATAGCAGAATTGGCTTCCAGGAGGCATAGAAACAGTTTTCTTGTTTATTTATATTTCACGGACCAAATTATAGGCTTCTGCAGCAACGAGGAGGACTGGCTAGAAAAATCGGGAGGAAGGCCTGTGAATAGGTAGGGATCTGAGCAAATAGTGTGGGTCACATACGTTTTTGTTTGTGGAGGAGCAGACAGGAACCGTACGTGTGCATCATGGCTCTCCAGCCAAATTCCCAGAAGCTTGGAAGCCTAGCTCTCTTGCTGTATCGTCCTGTGTTCATTTATATACAGATTAACCATATTTATACCATACCCACAAGGAGCTAATCCCTGTGCTGGATGATGTTGTGATGACACAAAAGAAAAAAAATTCATGAACTAAGTGGGATGCACAGGCAGAACATTTTTACATGTTTGAAACTTACATGTCAATGTGAGGTGGCATAAATTGAAATGCTCGACCATGACACAGGCAGTCGATGGCACCTGCAGGCTATCGTGGACTGCCAGTGTCATGAGGGCAGTCACGCGGGAGCTTCCCTGCTGTATCCCCAGCACCCAGAACAGTACAGGGCTCAAAATAAGGGCTCACGAATTTGTTGAATGAATGAGAGAATCAGAGCTTGGAGAAAGGAGAGGCCATTAAGAGACTGGACTCTGGCTTTTCAGTCATGGGTACACCCCTCGCTGTGTGACATTGGGCTGGTTTCTTAATGTCTCCAAGCCTCAGTGTCCCTGTCTGTAAAACAGAGTTGAAGGGAACACCATAATGTTGTTATGAGAATGGAATGGGATCACATATTAAAGATTAGCACAGTGCCCGGTTTATATTAAAGGCTCAGTACATTTTAGCTGTTTTTGGTATTAATGCCCAGAGTGTCAGTTGGGATTAATTTTATTTGAAGATGATGGAGTAAAGGAAGACCTGGCATCCACTCCCAGCTCTGCCACTAGCAAGATGTGTGATTTGGGACAAGTCAGTTCCCTTCTCCGGAACGCCAATGCTCATTTGTAAAAGGAGGCAGATGGTTTCTGAGGCTGCATCCAGCCTTTTCAGTTTGGTGTGGAGCTGCAAAATCAAATGCCTGCAGGGGTCAGGCAGGTAATAGTAACAAACCAACTGAGTCAAGTGTGAGAAAATCTTGACTTCAGCATCAGGGACAATGGAAAGGGTAAACTGGGCATTTCGGCTGAATGCTGCCTTGGGGGAGGGGTGCTCAGTGCTACCATACATTCTGAATTTTTTAGAGAAGCTGGAGATCTACCTTTTCTGGGAATTCTCACAATTTTTAAAAACAACAGCTAATTCAGTTTTTTGTTAATTTGTTTTAAGTACTGTTTGGGGCACTACTTTGTGAGTCAAACAAAATATGTCTGTGGGCCACTGGTGTGCTGCTTCCGGTTCGGGTCCAGGAAGATAAGAAACCAAGGTCTGAAAAATGAGAGTCTTCAGGGCAAGTTTTAACAAAAGCAGCAACCCTCACTGACTCGGACACAGTGGCTTTCCCTCTGCTTTGCTAGTAAAGGTTTCTAGGGATGGATGACCCCATGCCTACCTGCCAACCGAGAAAATTACCTGCAGGGAGTAACAGGACAAACTGAATCCTATTCCTAATTGGGTCAGAAGTACCGAGGTTCCCCGCTTTCTCTGTTTTTTTTTTTTATTTTCCCCCAGCCACTTTCAAGCTGCTTTTAGTTGCTTACGTGTGTTGAGAATGGCCTAAGACTCCTCAGAAGGAACTAACGCTAACACACCAATGTGACGCTTTTCATGACCACCTAAAGCCAACTCTAAATGGGAGATTCTCAGTCTGAGAAGCGGATGACCTCTCAGAATCTCGATGTTGGTGGAAGATATAGCATCAAGATGTCCCTATCCCATAGGGGTCTTTGACATGTATTTTGCAAGATGAGAGTAAGAGCCTGAGATTTCCTCACGTTGCTGAGAATTGGGATTGGAAAAGATAGAATTCATTAGTCAAGACAGGGCAGGGCCAATCAGGACTGTGTGAGACCAGGGCTGCTGGTCCAGTAAGATGTCTTTCTGGATGGGTGGGGGTCAATTTCTATAGATGAACAATTCATCTTGATTCAACTGACTGGCTTCATGCAGGCATCAGCGGGAGTCAAACTGAGCATGATGTGGTCTTTAGTTCATCCAGCAGCTGACCAAATCAATTGATTTTTTTTACAACGGCAGCTTTTCATTTGGAATCATAAAGACACAACCTAAACAAAGCATTAGCCTCTAGAATATGTTTAAATTGAATTTCTGGATACTTTGGCATGTGTCCAGTTTTAAATAAGTTCTGATCTAACTGTATCTAATCTCTAATCAAAGGATCCTAGTATATGGAATGTTCCCGTTAATAATGATACCTTAGACATCCATTAAGTCTGGACATTAATTTTATGGAAATTCTCCAATACATCTCCATTAAAACTTTTCTTCTGGGCAAAATTAGTAATAAAAGCTTTTAATAAATGTCATAAATATCTATGTTCAATCAGACTATTACCCAAATTAAAGCCAGACCAAAATAGAAAATAGTTACTTCTGTGGAAAGTCATGACCTTCCGAAGACATTTCGAAGAAAGAAATCACATACTCTATTATTATTCAAAATGCGTTTGTTACAAAGAATAATTAGTAGTGGGAGCAAATTGCTAGTTATTTGACTACTGTGTGAATTCCCTCGTTTTGCACACCTAGTGGCTCCTGCAAGAAATTTTATGGTCTGTCCACATTGAGAAAACAGGCTTTGCTGTGAGGAAGGTCAAGGTTTGAGTTCTGTACACTTTTCTGACTAGTTCTGAGCTCCTGAGCTAATGATTTACGTTTCTTGAGTTTTACTTTCATCATCTTTAAAACGGGTCAGTCATACCTCGTAGGAGTGTGCTGAGAATGAAATGAGATTATCTGTGGAGAGCATCTAGTACTGCCCTTGACCCCGTGAGTGGTGTGAAATGAATGGAAGCCATTACTGTTAAAGCCAGGATGGAGGGGGAATTAGGGGTACAGGTTTTCATAGGGTGGGAAAGAAAGGTAGCAAGGAGCGAGGGCTGGCTTTTATTCTTACTGATTCTTACACAGAAGCAACTACAAACCTTTTCCGGCTCTTCTTCGGCTTTTTCTTCCCCATACTCTTGGTAATTCACTAAACTAGAAGTGACAATGAGACGTAAATATGCATGTGCCCCAGTCCTTTTCTTTCCATTTAAAGCTTTGGGTGTAGAGGATAATTACAATATAATATTTGCTCAACCTGACCTGGCCTGTAGAACCACAATAAAGCAAATGCACCGCTTCAGAAATGTATGTGGTAGGAGTTTACCTGGAAAAGTGGAAAGACAGGATGTAGAACCAGGTTCACTGGCTTTCTAGCTGCCAGATGGGTGTTCACTTGCATTGGGCCTGTGTCATTTGGCCACCACCTTTGTCCTCAAGCTTCAGACATCTAGCTCTTGAATCCTTTGTTTCTTCACGTTTGGGTGACCACCTGAGGTCCTTCTGGGTAGACGGTAATACTTTGGAAATACATTAGAAATCATCTAGTCAAGAAATTTTCGAATTGTTTAATAAAGACAGTGGAGCTCTTTCTTGAAACAAAATCTTATGAGGAAATGTAAATGAATAAAAGATAAAAATTACAACTGATCTGGATATAAGCCAAGATGGGTAGGGGTTTTTCCATTCACCTCTTGCTCGGTCTGACTGCTGTTTCCAAGAACAATAGTTAGAAAACCATTAATTCTAGTTTGATTTTCTCTGGAAATAAATTCTGGGAGGATAATTCATCTGCTCAAGGTCACACAGTTCATTAATGGAATAGCAAGTCCAGAGTATAAGTGTCCTTACTTGAGGTGCAGCGTAAGGATCACATTATTTGTAGTTCTTTTGTTGGACTATAACATCAGAGAAGCCTTTTCCCTTTATCCCCAGTGCCTTTGCTCACCACGTCCCTGGTATCATCTCAGGTCAATACTTCTGAATGCAGCGGAAGGTACAGTTTACACAGGTAAATATAGGCATGGAGAATGCATGCTAATATCCACAATGGCCTGACATAGGATAAATAGTCAAGGCTTTTATTCAGAGACCCTTTTGTTTTCGATGTCTCTATCTAATCACGCAGGTTCTGTCTGCACCCAGCTCAGGATAGAAAATGGTTGTTTTTTTTTTGTAGCCTTTTCAATTAGCCAGAAGCTCTGATTACCCAGCTCCTTTCTCTGGCTCCCACTTGCTTTTATGTCTGGCTTATATGTAGCTCTTGGGCTCCTGAGAACCCAAAAGTTCTATCTCTTGCCTGGCTCTTCAGGTTCTAGACCCAGCTGGCTTGTCTGTGGGCAGGTCTGTTCAGGCAGAGTCCTACCTGAACTTGCTCATTCCGTGTTGCAATGTAAAACCAACAAACTCTACAGAGAAGCAAACAAGGTGGGATTTGATCTATTACAAAGTAGAAAACTATAGAAAATTTAGAACATGAAGCTAAGCAAATGGAAAAAATTAAAATCACCCACAATTTGCCATAATGCAACGTTTTTAACATTGTGGTATGTTTCCTCACTCTTTTGTTTTTCTTCATTTTCTTTGCTTTTAACAACAAATATAGGCTTAATTTATTAAAGAAACTTCCTATTGTAAAACAATTTGATTTTTACACTCTTTTCCTTTTATAAATGATGCTGTTACAAATACCATGTAGCTGAGTCTTTGCCCATTCCTTTTGGATCTACTCCTGGATGTTGGCTCTCTGGATCTTTGGGCATGTATGGTTGTAAAGCTTTTGCTGTCTATTTTCCATTCCACAGTTTTGATCTTTCTTTTGAGCTAAGGTGCAGTTCATTCAATCTTTCCTAAATCTTTTTTAACCTATTACTAGTACTCGAAGTAATCCTTCTGTTTTGTGACATAAACTCCCATTCTGATTATAGCTTAAAAAAATCAAGTGACATATTGTTTCAATATGATCATAAATGTGTCTTTCAAGCATAGGGCATGGAAAAATGAAAGCAATTTGAATTATAAAACCCTCAGGCCACTTGCATTATTCTTTTTGTTGTTGTTTATTTTTGTCCTTGGTGTTTTTATGGGTTGCAATTATTAAACATTTGCTCTGTGAGCTGGGGCATTTGCTGAGTACTCTACAATCATGATTTTATTTAACCCTCAAACATCTAAAAATTCCCATTTGACAGATAAGGAAGCTGAAGTCCATCAAGACTGCACCTCGCCAAATGTCGTGCAGCTAATGTGGTTGGCAGAATAGTGTCTTCCAGAGACGCCTGTGTCCTAACCCCTAGAACACGTGAATATATGGCAAAGAGACTTCGCAGGTACACTTAAATGAAGGACCTTGAGATGGAGAGGTGATTCTGGATTATCTGTTAATGTAATCACAAAGGTCCTTGTAAGGAAAAGAGGGAGGCCGGGAGTAAGAGGAGATGTGATGAAGAAAGCAGAGGTCAGAGTGATGTGGCTGCTGAAAGGGGCCACAAGCCAAGCAATACAGGTGGCTTCTAGGAGCTGGAAAAGACAAGGAGTCAGTTTCTGCTTTGGAACCTCCAGAAGGAGAAGTTCACTTTCCCAGAATCCGATAACTAGTGCCACTGTCACCCAGGTGACCCCAGATCCTGTGTTCTTTTCATTTTCAACACACTGCCTTCCCAGACTTTTCAGCTATTTATGGAGAATAAAGAATGGTTTTAGCCAAAGTTTCTGCTTGAAACAAAGCTCTGAACTCTTTGGGTGAAACCGGTTTGGATAGAAAGACTTTGCTCCCCACACCTGTCGAAGCCGATCTATCCCTTCGAAATGTGTTAGCGAGAGTGGGTGCGCAGCTGTCACGCTAGCTTGGGGAAGTGACAAACAGATAAGATTGGCATTCGGTGTCTTTCTGCCTGATTTCCCCCCCCATAACATTAGTATTTATTGCTTTATATGAATACTGTATTGAAAGCCCAAGCATTGATTTATTTTAATTGTTCTTTTGGTCGGCGTGAATACAAGTTTTGTTCTAAAGTTGATAATGATAGCCTCCTATTGCCCCTTTTATTTCCATGAGAGATATATCTACATTTTAAGAAATTCCATTACATACACATCTGTGGTTACTCTCCTATTTTTCTAAATGTAATTATCCAGCTAGGCTAAATTATGGAAAAGAAATTATAAAAACCTTTTCCTGCCAACAATCTGAATCTGGCCAGCACATTCTTGGTGGTTTGCATGTTGGGTATAGTTTCTCTTTATTCTTTTTTCTCCCCTGCCCTGCCCCCAGAACCCTTTTAAACTCTAACATGCTTTTTAGTGAAACTGACATTTCTTAAGGCGGTTCCTTGAGGAGAGTCCTATCGCCGACTGGCGTATTTGTGTATACTGTATAGGGTTAGGTATATTTTAACTTTCATATTAATTTTGAATTATTGTTAACATAGAAAACAAAAGCATACATGATAGCTTTTATAAATTATGAGTTACGTGCAGAGTGAAGTCATATTTAAAATCATAACCGGGATTTGAAATGTGGTATTCATTAGCCTATGTAATACATAATCAATCTATTTTTAGTGAGAATAAAAATAATTGCAACAATTCTTAAGAAAGTTGGCTTATGCTAAAAGGAGTTTAGGTAGAAGCCTGGCCATTAAAGAACAAGAGACTGTAACTGGTTTTGAGTTACTCATTTTTGCTTGGTCACGGACCCTTAGAGCGCTATTTTCACTCATGCACCACCATTGGCAGAAGCAGAAACTGGTCTAGGGTTCCTGGAGAGTAACTGACAATGGTAAGGAAACTTAACCGTGCGATGACTTTATACCCAAAAGCCACACTTCTGATTGGACACCGTAGAAACGCTTGCAAAAGTTCACAAGAGATAGGTACAAGGATGCGTCCTGTTTGCTGTTTGTTACTGAGAGTTGGAAGTAATCTGGGTGTTCGTCATGGGAGGAATGGCTCTGTAAAATCTGTTCTATGCCTCTGATGGAAACGCAATGGTCAGAAGCAATGCACTGTATTTCCATGTAGCAACACGGAGACCTGGAAAATAATTTTGAGTGGAAAAAAAGAAACTAGAAAGTGTGGTCTAAAGGAAGACACACTCAGTGGCAAGGAGAAGGCTTCATTGTTCACTCATTCTTCACAAGGAAGGAGATGCTGGAGCCAGCTGGCCTCGGGTGGAATCCGGCTCTTCTTGCCTGTGACTTCCTTCCAGCTCTGTGACCTTGATCAAGTGATATAACCCCTCTGTGCTCCGTGTCCTGCATGTAGAATGAGCCTCCTGCTCGTCCTGACTTCACAGGGCTTAATGAGGCTTAAATGAGTCGGTGCATGTAAAGTGCATAGAACAATGCCTGGCCCATCATCAATACCACATTATTAAGAGCTACTGCTATCCCTCTATTCAAGAAATGTTTACTAAGTATTACATATAAAAACGCTCTGATGATACACAGTGCTTACGTCATCCAAACAGGAGTGGAGGAACCGGAAAAACTGAAAAGTAGTTATGGAGCTAGGAACTAGGGTCATATGAGATAGTCAAAGATTTTGCAGACTTTGGGATTGTCACTAAATAGCAAGGTATTCCAGCAAATTTGTCGGTGACTTTCCTTTGATTGTGGAGATAAGTTTAACACTGAGCAGAACGCACAACTTTGAACTGAACCTTACCAGCTGGCTGGTGTTTACCGTAAGATATTTCTTTGGGTTTTATAGGGAACAGCAGCCACCCACTTCTGCACCCTGGCCGCATCTACACCCCTGGTTCTCTAAAGTCAAAACTTGTATGTCACCAGGACTTTGCTCCCAGGTTCCTGGTATCCAAATAAGTCATACAGAGGCAGCGAAAGAAGGTGAATGATTGGGAGGACCTAGAAAAACTAAAAAGAGTGTCCTATTCTTGGACTCTATCTTATATCCCAAAGGTAGTTTTATAGACCTCCATCAGTCATGGCCTAAGGAGGTTGAAATCATTTCTACTCAGGTACAAAGAGCCACAGAGGGATCCCCTCCTGCAGTCTCTCAGCGTGTTCTATTTTTCAGGCTTGGCAAGAATGGCTCACTCAACCCTGCTCCACCCACATGGCAAACTGTAGCATCCTGCACCAACAGATTGTAGCAGTAAATAGGCCTCTATTCGAAGCACAGAAGGTCCTTTTATCTCCTCCCTCATTCTTGGGAGTGGCTGGCTCCAAAATGCCCTTGGGGGTTGGTATGCCCCCATCCTAACAGAACCACAGTACTGAAATGTTTACTGGCCTTAGTTGGTTTTTTTCCTATTACCCTAAACCAATGGTTCTCAGACTTGGTGGCACATTAGAATTATTTAGGAGCTTTAAAAAGTACGGATGTCTGGGTCCACTCATAGAGATTCTGATTTAAATGGCCTGAGGTGGGACCTCGCATCAGGATTTTTTTTTACAGCAGCCTTCTGCTGATTTTAATATGCAGTTAAGTGTGAGAACCACCGCCTTAACTGGTGACCCATGTGAGCTTCTCAATGACGGTGACTGTGGTCTCATTTACATCCTAATTCGACAGGGAGTGTATCCTGGGACCCAGGTCCCTGAAGGTGAGCATGCACGCAGGGAACCATCCTCTAAGAGCCCCACTTTAACCCGCCCAGCTGCTATGAACTTTGGCAATTTTTACGAAGTGCAAGTTTCCCATTGTCGACATAAGAAATGTCTAAACCTACAGAGAATTTTTATGAGTTTATCTGAGCCGAACTGATGACAATTGCTGGGAAGTAAAATCTCAACAGATTGAGAAGATGGCTCTGGGGAATGGCAGTTTTGCGGTTTATTTTATACATTAGAATACAAGGAGGAGACATAAGGAGGGTTACCTGAAAACATTGGTGGTAGATTAAGGGGGTGGGAGAAAGCAGAGAGGGAGAATCTCTGGGATTGGATACAAAGTAAAATGGAGAGACACACACTTTTACATTGGCGGGTACAGGATAGTTAATAATGAACATTTACACACAGAGATGCTATGTGGGGAACAAGGTAACACGAGGAGTCCTGTGGTCTGTGCTCTGGTGCCATAGGCTGAGCCTTCAAGGGATGGGAAAGGAAAATTACTCTGACATTTCAAAGACTTGTTATCCCGGATACATAAAAACAGATACTTATGGGCTTAAGATACTTAAGGGCTCACTTAAGGCAAAGATTGACCTTTGTCTAGGAAGCTACAGGCCCAGGACGTGACTACAGCCATGGCCCGCTTTCAGTTAGGGATTTGTATGTTCACACCATCCCATGTGGTTACTTTTTACTCTCAGTCTCTGAGTTTGTGGGTCCCACCATGCTGGCATCTCCTAACCTTGTCACGTATAGTATGTGGCCCCCTTTTTGTCCACACCACCACTGGGGACTGAGGAGACAGGATGAATTGCTGGATCTTGGGGTTCTTTTTGAGGTGCAAATAACAGTGATGGAACCTGAATCCTAAGAAAGTCTAGCCAGTCCATAATTGCATGATTTATTCTTTCCATTAAATCAGTTCAGAAAATGTCTAATGGAAGTTTTCCCTGAGAGGGAAAAATATTCTTTTGCTTTTTGTTAACAGATATTAAAAATTACAATGGGTATAAAATTATATTCTATTTATATATTATATTTACACACACACACACACACACACACACGCACACTTCATATACATCTTATTGAAGCAGAGATGAGGAGCAAAGGCCTGAAATGGGTGGGGGCCAAGTACATTTCTATTTATTCCTTGTAATATTTTTTTTTTCTCAAGAAGAAAGTTTAAAAAGAATGAAACAAACCAGAGGCTACTGCAGGATCTGCTGGAGTTGTGGAGGGGGTTAAAACCTTCCGGGTGATCTTCATAGGTTCTGATGAACTGTTGCAGGCAGTTGAGTTCAAGTAGATTTCATTTAGAAAATTGCCTTTCTTTTATTGTTTTTATTTTCCTGATTTGATATGTTCAAATACTGCTCCATCTGCCAAAGGTCATGGGCCCACCCAGGTGCCAGCAAGACTTCCCTTGAGGAGCCAAGTTATTCATGTCTTCACAGGAGGTGCCCTGCCTCTGACGCTGCAAAGTCAGTTACTGGAACTAACACCAGCATCACTATTTTGTTGTTCAGCAGCCCAGGAATACTGCTGCAATTTCCAAAAACTGTGTGGGGGCCTTTTCAGTCATGGCAGCGCTGTGTAATATCTAGTACCCATCCTGTTATAAGCGTGCATCCCAGGAAATCCAGAGCTGCAGGAGGGGGAGGCTTTGCACCTCGGCAGGTGCTGTTCAGACACACATCAGTCTTATTCAGACTCCTGTCTTATAGATGTTACCAGAATGGCTTACCAATGAACCATTATGGACTGTGGATTTTAGCATCACTAAATAGACCTGCATTGGCAAGGCAAGGATTATTTATTTATTTTTTAAATATAAGAGCATGAAAAAACATCAGAGTACATGCTCTGGGATGAGCAGATACACCATTGAGAAATGGGACTTACTCCCAAACCAGAAAGGTTCCATATCTTCTGAAATGCGTATTCTTCCCATCTGTAGAAACCAATTTCCTCGTAAATGTTATTTCTATGAGTATACTTTAGATAGGTAAACAGTAGCCTCCTGACCCATGCATACAGCACTGATAGATTGGATAAGGCACATCATCTCATGCTTAATTCCAGTTTTTAATACAATAGCTATTAAAATAGACCAACAGTTGTTATTTCAAACACACATCAGTTTTGTGTTTAAAATAAAATACTATTTGGAGCAAGGGTTCCTAAAATTATAGAGCTGGGAAATATTTGAGATAGTACTATGCCTGGCCTAGCTTTATCTCCTTAAAATCTGCCCTAGCAACGGACTCCACAGGCCTGTGCATAAATGGAGCAGCCCGGCAGAGGCTCTACATTCCAGGAGTCGGTTCCACCGCTATCTTGTGTCGCCTGCTCATACGGCTCTGTCTATTCCCCGCTCCAAGTCAATACCTTTTACTTGTGTCTGGCTCATTTTCCTAGAGCTTTAGCTTTATGGATTGACTCTCTACCTTTCAATAGCTTCCAGCCCGGGGCCTCCTTTTCTGGCTTCTGAGCTAATTACTTATCCCTGGAGTTAATTATTTTCTTCACAGCGAGAAAGAAAAGTACAGCCCCTGACTGCTGTCAGCTTGGAGCTGTCTGGCTCTAATGGCTAGACCATGGAGTCCTGTGAGACGTAAACAGTTTCCCAGAATATCAGTGTCAGACAATGCCACTCTCTGGTCATGGACTGAGCACGACACAAACAAAGCCACTCTGTAAACGTGTCTGCACACAGCCGAAAACAAGAGCACTGTCCACACCAATACAGCCAAACATGCCCGTTGTGGGGCTCGCATGAGTGACTGCTGCTTCTTTGCCAGTTTTATCTTTAGTTCAACCCTGTTTCTCCTGTGTACTAGGGAAAAAAAAATGAAGATACTCAGTGATAGAATGATCTTTGTTTCCTGACAGCACCCAATGCAATACAAAACCATGCTTCCTTGAGCCTTCCTTAAAAGCTCCAATCTTAATACAAGCTCATCCTAAAACCCTCTCACTGAGATACCGGCCCCACGGTTCTCCATAGTGTGTGGTCTCTCTCATTGCAAAGGGCCAGGAAGCCTAACTCTGTTGAATGTCAGTGTATTTCTGGGGGTTTGTGGCTGGAGGACATTGGCGATGGAGACGCCATCTCCATGAAATAGTCATTCGATGACAACAGGCTTCTTGACATAATCTACAATCTCCCAAACATCTGGTACCAGCCTCCTAGGCAGCCCCACCAGGATGGTCTGTCCTGTGAGCAGACTTGGGCAATATAACAGAATTCCTTCAACTTTCAGATTAAAAACAGAAGAAAACAAACAACAACAACAACAACAGCAACTAACAGACCACCAAAAACAACAAGCAAAGCTGTGCTTTTTCCACTTTAAGGGCATCAAGTCATTAGGGCAGAGCCATGATTAACACTGTTTTCTCACATCTGGTTTGGTCCCTTTTCTGCTCTGCCATGCCCTTCAAAGCAGTTCAGCTAACTCCCCAGTATAATGCACCTGTGAGCACTAAATTCCATTTGCTATCCGTACCTACTGAATTGAGTTTGGTTTCCATTCTCCCCTTAGAAAACACTTCAACCTTCACATGCTGGGCTCTGTCCAATATTTGGACTACCCATAAGTCACTTTGAGATTTGATTTTAAACGTTCCTATGGGTACTTTTGGTGGGGGCATTAATTTCTTAGGTGTGAGAATCTTATTTAGTTGCAAACTCTTGTCAGAGCTGCTCTTTTCTTTTCTGCTCAGATTTGGCAGTTAGCTCTGCACAGCAGCTAACCAAAAAGAGGTTTAAAAAATTTTTTTTAATCTCTCACCTTCCACACTTCAAGGAGAGAAACCTTCAGAAAGGAAAGACTGAAGCAAAAATTAAAAATTTCCTCACCTAGATTCACTGTGTTGAAGAAATGGTTACTCCTTGTTGAAGAAATGGTTACTGTGAGACGGTTTCTCCCAGATACTATTCCTCATGCCAGCATTTTTACTTCCCATTAGTTTTTCATCTCTACATTGTCTACACTGTAAGATAATTACTTTAAATACATTGTAATTGTGCCATCTGAATTTATATCAGAGCCACATTGCCTCTTAAGAGGACTTTCCTAAAACATATACATTTGAAGAGACAGAAGAGTTTGTTTATAAAGATCACGAAAATAAAGCCAAGGAGTTTTTAAATAAGAAAAAAACTGAACCCCACTATCAGAATGAAACTCTTTTCATTATTTTTGTATTACAAGCGAACATTTTCAGCGTATTTGTGACAGTGGGTAGGTGCTAATTGACCTCCTGTTTTTCTATTTAACATTATATAATAAAGGTAGTCCCATGTTTTCAGAAGTTTGCATTATATATACTATCAAGGAAGCAGACCATTACATTATGTTAATATATTGTAAACCTATTTTGGACATTTAGTTTTTTCCAATTTTTGAGGATTTCTTTTTTATGGGGGGGAGGCGGTGGGGGGTTGTAGTAGACTGCAGTAAATATCTCTGTGCACATAGTTATTTGCTTTTTCTGATTTCCTTAAGGTGAATTCTTGGAACTTGGATGATAGTGTTTCTGTTGGAGACCGGGAACATCTCTGTGGCTCTGTTCATATCACCATATTGCTTACTAAACGGTTGTCAGCCACCAAGTGTGCCAGCATCACTGAAACCTCATCAGGATTGCATATTATCATCAAAAATATTTTCCCCTTGATTTTTGAACTGTAAAATGACACCTCTGTTTTACTTTATTTTTTTCCATTATAAGGGAAAATTATCTTTTATCGCGTATGCTACTTTTTGCAATGGTAATTTCAGGTTTTCATGCTGACCTAAGGTAAATAGGTTATTTGTTTTTTGCTCCATCTCTAGAGTTGTGCACTACAGTAGACTTAGTCTCAGTCTGGAAAAAAGCTCTGGGATTTGGGAAAAATTTGAGGACTGAGAAGCAGAGATGGTGTAGTCTGTGTCTGACAAAGGAATAGGGCCCTCTAATGTGCTTCTTTGTGCCTAGAAATGTCATTGCAAGGCCTAACCTACCTTCCTAGGCTTTATGGGTATTTTAATTTTTAATCCTACAATAATTTTTTTCTCTGGTTTTCTTTGGCTGTAATATTTATACTGGGCACTTGCCTTCTCTTCATAAGTTGGGAATAGTATATATGTAGCTTAGCAGACTTTCTTTTTATTTGAAAGGAGGCCAAAAGAAAAATTTCCTTTTGCCAAAGCAAGTGGGAGTAAGCTTTTATTGGAAGAGAGTAGCACTTACTGTGAGAAGCCTACATTGTGTTTTCTACATATTTAACAACAATGTTTCCTTTTAGTTGGGAAGAGCAGGATGATTCTTTTCTTAGAAAAATTAACCATTTCTGAAATGATAATAGTCTTTGGATAATACACTTTGTTTTCTAAATGAAAATCAAGATTATGTGTACAATGAAATAAACTATTTCTTTTATTTTATTCTTTATTAAATTTATTGGGGTGACATTGGTTAAAACATTATAGAAGTTTGCAATGTGCAATTCTATAATACATCATTTGTACATTGCACTGTGTGCTCACCACCTAAAGCCTCGCCTCCTTCTATCCCCATATATTTGACACACTTTACCCTCTTCTACCACTGCCTCCCACCTCTTACCTTCTGGTAACCACTAACCTATTGTCTGTGTTATGAGTTTGCTTTATAAGAAATACTTGGTGTCTCAGAAAAATCTAGATCCTCTGTCACTGTAACATTGGCTATCTACATGTAATCTGTTGACTAGATATGTAAAATAAATTGTAACTTTCTTTTCCATAGTTAGACTTATCCTCAGTTTTATTCATGGTGGAATGGGGAACTTGAGCTCATCAATTAAAGATGACTCGATCTATGGCCTTTCTAATCATTTCTTCCAAATAGTTATTCAAAAGTTCACATTCCCAATAAGAGTCATTCTTCTTCCTTTTAAGAGATCTCCTATCCCCTTTCCTTCATCCCAATGGCACATAGTACAAGAAGTTTTAATGGGCTTTGCGGGGGCGGGAGCAGGTGGTGGTGGTGGTGCAGCCGGGTCTATGCTGGATTCCTCCAAGAGCTGCTGCCTTCCCTCTGGTCACTGGCATCCTGTTCTAGTGCCTGCTGAGTATCACTGCACTCACCTGGTCTTGGGGCACCACATTGGCCCATGCTGCTGAAGACCACCATCCATGCCATGGCGTATGAGTATGTATAGTCTCAGTAATTCCATGTTGGCCCACCAGTCCCCATAGCACCCCTCCCTACCAGGGCTTTCTGAGACTTCTGGGTCTCCAGATGTCACACTCGGCCACAAAAAGCTGTCTGGACACCAACCTCACCATTTGGCTTCAAGCGCACATCTTATCTTCTCAAGGAAGCTCATGCTTTCTATAGTGTGTGCCCAGAAAAACAAGGAGCAGGCTCCCTTCCATGTGGGGATCATTGAATCTAATCCGAGAGCTTCCACCACTTGCTCCTCACCCCAGGCTTATCCATAAGGGAAACACCTCACCTGGGAATGACATCTTGCTTCTCCCTTTCTCCCTCTCCTCTCGTGATCTTCTCCCTGGTGTTAGAGAGCTTCTGTCCTTATTCATTAAGCACAGCACTTTGTCCAGTGCCAAGCACAGAGCAGAGGCACTCAACATAAGTCTAATGAAGGTGGATAACATGAAGGCATACCGATCTGATACTTTGGCTGGCTTTCAGATGAATCGTCCAGTATAGGAAGAGAAAAAATAAATAAAGGGAGCGAGGGTTACACTCCCTAAGAGTGATAAACTGAGAAGTGAAATACAAGTCTGCGTTACATTTCAAAGCAAATTGGCAAGACATATGGGTTGCAAGCACATTTCTTGTCTGTAATTTTTTGGTGAAATTTTCAGAGGTTGCCTTAGCCTAGAGTGGCCTCTTCCTTCCCTGAACTCCTGTATCTGGTATTAACTTCTTTCATTTGGTAGTGGTTTCCTGTCTTATGTTATTAACTGTATCATCAAATGTTCATGTTTTATCTTTCCAGCTCGATCAGGGGCTCGTTGAGGGACACTATTTCTTGGGCTTTCTTATGTCTTTCTTTAATGCAGATCTGGGAATCAGCTGAGCCCCTTTACCCAGCATCCCTCTCCTACTCTGAGGGGAGGTTGTGGGTGCCTCACAGAAAGCTTCAGGGAGAGTCCTCATTCTCCAGCACCTTCTTCCCATCACTGTGCCTGGGGCCTCTGGATCTTGTCTTGTGACTCTCTGGTTTCTTCCTGCCTTGTCTGCTTCCTCAGGCTGAGGCTTTGGTTGCATAGCCTTCTCACTTCTTGTCCCCAGCTTTGTCTTGTCTTATGTCCTCAATTAGATTCTTCCATAAGGACAGGACTATATTCTTATTTTCCTTTGCATACCTCTCTCTGTCAAGTCCTACATGGTGTTTAAATGCCACGAACTTTTGTTTACTGGTGCTTTGTAGCTAGCCGGAGCTACCGAAGGCCAGACTTGCTCATCTAAATCTCTTGAGCAATGTGCTCTCAAGAGCTGCGGAGAGGAATTGGGATCCACTGCTGCTTCTTTGTATGCCTCTGGGCAAATCATTAGATGTTTTCCTTTAATTTGCCTTTGCTTCGAAAATGAGGTGAATAAATAGGCTCTATCAACCACACTGGCGTAGTCTGATGCAAAATTTAATGTGTGCTAACTTTAGTTATGCTTTGAGCTTCTTAGAGGTATGTGCCATGTAAGTACTATATGGGTATAATCAGGAACATTAAAAAAAAATCTTATGAGGATTTATTTTTCAAAAAATATACTCTTCATTCTCCTCATAAACCTTCATGAAAGCATGTACTTATTAATCTTCCCCAGGGAAGTGTTTCAATGAGAAGAGTGAAGCTGCAGTTTGGCACACTCCCTGTTTCTTCTCTCTTATCTCTGTTTCTCTTTCACATACCATATGCCTTCACCACACACAGGCACACTACCTGATAAGCTCGGTTTATCCTCTCAACATACCTTTACTGAGTACTTAGTCTGTGTGAAGCACTGTGCCAGGCTTTGAGGACACAATGAATAAAAATAGTGTCTCTGGTCACTAGGGGAGACAGACAGACACGTATTCATTCATTCATTCAACAGATATTTATAGAGTTGACTATGTGCCAGGCACTCTTCTAGATTCTGAGATATAGTGGTAAATAATTAATATAATCAAGTCCTTTAATTCTCTGGGACAGATGCTGAAATATAGACATGTGCAGGGTTTGGTGAGAACAATTTCCCAGGGGAGAAGTGCTGGGGCTGTGTCTTGAAGGGTGTACATGACAAGAAAGAATAGAAGTGGAGGAGAACATAAATGAAATTGTGTGGGTCATGGCCAATGGAGTTCCATCTAATTTTAGAAGAGCAGAGAGATGGGATGAGCAACAGATTAAGGACCAGGAGTCCATAGGCAGGGTAGATTGATTGTTTTATGACTATAAAACACATGCCCAATAATGTGGAAAAAAATAAACAAACATTTATCTGGTTGAAGCTTCCTACTCAAAGATTTGACCCACTTGATGGGTGTGAGAAAACTTTGCCTGCTCTGTTTAAAAGAGACATTTGATGTTTCTTACCTAGTCTTTCTGCAGAGCAACCATTGCAAGACTGGAAACTCTTTGCATTAAAAGCAGCAGCTGCACAGCATGGTGTTCCTGCATGTTTCTCATAGGCAGAGGGCGTTTTATTATTTCAAGATGCACACGAAGTGTTATCAGAAGGCATAGGAGCTGGGGAGTTACCAAAATTTCAGATGATTCGCTCATGGGCTGTTACGGACCATGACATCTTGATTTAACACTCCCCTGGCTAAGAAGCAAACACTGCAATTTCAAAAACTGTACTCATGACTATGTTCGAGTGACTTTTGAACCATTTGTATGTAATTTAGGATTTATTGGATTTCTTTGAACAGTCATATGTAATTCCAGGCTTAAGAGTTGCTCTGTAAATGATCAAATATTTATATAATTTTTTCCAAATGTATTTATTATTTACTGTTCAGTCTGAAATATTTACTCTGATTTAAAAAAAAATATATATATACATTATCTACATTGCCTTGAATTTTCTCTTGATGCAGGTGAAATGACAACACAAAAGGTTGGAAACCCCCAAGGATGCCTCTCAGGTTTGTCAGTACCCACAGGAGGCTCTGTCCCTCAGGAAAACACCTGGCAATGGAGTTATGTAATTAAAGCCTATGTTGGGGACCACCCGAATTTCCTTGAAGCCCATACTTCCTTTTAGTTCTAGGGTCTCAAATGGCAGGAGGGAAAGTTGGAACAGTTTCTACCTACTTCCCCCTCATCCTCCCAGGTTCCCAGGTGCCTTTCTCTATAGGATGAACAGCACCTTGATTTTCTCTCTGGGGCCCAGAACATGCCCAGCTGCAGAAAGAATGATTCTTTTCTAGGAAAGTAGAGTAGATTTGAGGTCCCCAAACCCAATTTCTAGTTATTAAAGTAGAAATGTGTTAAACTAAATAGTCATCAAAAAACCATACTTGAACAGGACCCTGAAGCCAATAGTTAGATTTCTTTCAAGGTAGACCCTAAGCATAACTAATGGCAAATCCCAGAAACCAGGTATGGCAGAGATGTAATAGCGGCTGTAAATATGGCTGATGTAGGCCATGTGACACAGAGAAGCACAGACGTAAGATCTTATTATCAGAAAAGAAGGTTTATGAGTGGTCTCAAGACAGCTAAGACACCATTTTGTGAAATTGATTAGTCATGTGAACATCGGCCTAAGAACTCATATGACTACTTGCTTGTTCCTCAGATGATATTTCTAATGCCATTCAGATACCTACAAAATAATTTTGTTTGGCCCAATGAGAACATGGCTCTCCTAGAGAAAGTTGCATGACAATTGTGGAGAAAGTTGAGCAATTCATAGAACTCAGAGAGCAACCCACTTTGTTTTGCTGAATTATGTGCTAATGGTAGGCCTGGAAATTTGTTCTTGGCCTCCACCTTATCTCAGGTGGTGCTCAACAGGTAAGTCTAAGATGCTCACTGGTAAGCTATATTCTTAAAAATGTGCTCGTTGATTCTGATTATCAGCCAACTGTAGGACTCTTTGGAGAAGAACCTTATTTATGTGTTTCTTCATTGAAACATACTTGGATGATGCTCATTCAAGTAGAAGATACTTATTTTGTGTCCAGGCCTGTGATTGGTGTATGGGGATAAAAAGAAGGGTAAGACTTTGCTCCTTCTCCTCAAAGACTTTACATTCCAGCCAAGAAGACAAAACCAACGTATGTATATTAGTCAGGATAGCTGCAGTAACAAACAACCCTCCTCCCCAGCCTCAGAAACTGAAAACTAGATTTATTTTTCCTTAAGCTACAGACACCACATGGATGTCAGGAGATTCTGCTCATTATTGTCGCTCAAATCTAGGCTGATAGGGCCCTTGTGTCAACAAATGCTTCCAGGACCAATAACTGGGGCTGGGAAAAGAACTCTAAAGAGTCTCTCACCAGCAATAAATGCTGTTGTCTGAAAGCGATATGTTATTCACTTCTATACACTGCTCATTGGCCAGGTTTCTCATGTGGGCTCCCTCTATCTGGAGTAGAAAGGGAGGTGGGGACGTACAAGTCTCCTCTGTGCCTTGAAGGAAAACTGATTATTGACATAGTATAAAGAGTGCTAGGTATATACATGCTAAGTGCTAAGAATATATATATATATATATATATATATATATATATATATATATATATATATATATATCAGGGGTGCCAAAAAAATGTGTACAAATGGACACTTAGGTCACCATTGCTCAAGCAGTAGTTCACCATAATCAGAAGTGTCTGGACGCTGATGGGAACTGCTTTGAGCACCTCTTGCAATTGCAGAAGTCTAATGTGACTTGTATTCATCTTTTGTTATCAGTATATATTGAGTATACAATTTTAATAGTTTTTTCCTTTCTTAAAATGTGTATACATTTTTTTTGGCACTGTGTGTGTGTGTGTGTATAAAATCAAGTGAAGAGCAAAGAGTGAAATCCATATAAGAGAGAACAATAAAGGGAGAAACTATCTAGGAAAGACATAGGTGAACTTGGCCTTTATTGGTGGTAGGATAGGCAGAATAACAATAGCAACAATATGTATTTGTCATTAAGTGTATGCCATGTAATCCCAGAAATGGGGGAAAAAAATCATGATTCTTATTTCATTATAGCAACTCTCTGAGATAGATACTATTTTTATCCCCACTTTATAGATGAGAAAATTGAGGCTTCAGGAACGTGAAGTCAGTTTTCCAAGTTCTCAGAGCTAATGAACAGTGGAGTCAGGATTTGAACCAAGAAGGCAGTAGGTTATTATAGAGTGTGGAGAAAATGTGAGTAAAAACAAGATGATGGAATGAACATGGCATATTTGTGGTACAAGGAGGAGACCGCCCTGACTCATGCACCAGGGTGGTCTGCAGTTAGCAAAGTACAAAAGTTAACTTTATTTCCAGGTCTACTTACAGTACAAGCAAATCTGCAAGACCTTTAGGGAAATAAGTATGTTTGTGGTCTTCAAAGAAATAAAATAAGATTACCGCCTTTGGAAAATAACTTTTTGACTTTTGGAGATCTGACCTTTAGTTTTTCACATGCTTTAAGGCACTCCTGACCTATGGGATTATGCAGGATGTACTCCTGTCACTGATTTATAAACTCCTTTTCTCTCGCCAAACTTTGATGGAAGTGAGAATGACTAAAACTGATGTATGTAGAAATTTAGATTCATGGTTCCGTTTTTTTTGTTTTTTTTTTCCAAGAAGAATATCATGAAACTTATTTGTGAATGGAAACAGATTTGAGTGATAGACACATATGGTAATTTGGAATAGTGAAAGCAGCCATGTCCGTCAATTTTTGAAATATTTACGGAGAATGATGTTTGCTGATGTGGTGCTAAATTAGAGTCCCTGCTGACTCGACATGTGTGTGTGTGTTATCCAGCCCTGAATTACGGGGCACCTGAATTACTGGCTATTTCTTCTCACACAGGGAGGAGGAAAATGGAGGGCAGGACCAGCATACTTCAGATAAAAAAGTAGCACAACACAATAAAACTCTCTAAAGGAGACCAAAAAATTTCCCAGGAACAAATACTAATAATTCGGAAAAGTTAACTCTTGAAAAATATGGATATTAGAAGTCAAAGGATTGACTTCACTTTAAATTATTTGATTAATAATAATAATACCTAACATTTACTTAATTCTTATTATATGGTAGGCACTTGGCTAAGCAACATGGTGGGCATTTTCTTATTTAATTGTCATACAACTCTGTGAGACAGGTGATAGGCTCATTGTGAAGATGAGGAAATTAAGACTTTGAAAGAAAAGTAACTTGCTCAAGGTAACAGAGCAAATGAAATAATTAGGTTAACTTTATATGTTTTAGTTTTTCCCTTTAAAAATAAACCTTCCCAAATAATTCACTTATTTAACCCATATTTATGAAGTTCCTAGTATGTGCCAGAGGCTATGCAGGGCTTCAAGATGGATAGATGAATAAGACATAGTCCTTTACTTCGAGGACCTGACAGTGCTTCAGGGGAACACAGATAAACAGGTGATGGTAATAAATTAACCTAAGTGGAATGAGAGACTCGTATGCAAGGTCTCAAAAGAAGAAGAGGAAGTCTTCTAGGAGGACAGTGTTACAGGATTAGATATTAGCCAGGGAAAGATAGGGACGGGGATTTTAGGCAGATCGGAGAACTTAAGCAAAGCCCCTGAAGGGGCGACAATTTGGGGTATGTGGGGTCCCCAAAGAGCAATCTTTTGCTTTAGTGCTAGACAGGTCAAGGGGTGACAAGAAACACGAAGTTGATCCCAGCTCACAAGTGTCCTGTGTGTCCTGTGACAGTCCTGGGCACTCACCTTGAGAGTGAGAGAGCCTCTCAGGGATTTAAAACAGGGGTTACCCTAGTGTGCAAGGTCAAGGGCTACAGGTTTGAATGGGTGAGGGACAACATTTGGAATTTCCTGATCGCTGTCTTCAACAATCTGTCCTTTCTCACGCTCTATAGTGTTTGAATAATATCATTATTGACACTCCCTCCTTTCCTTACTCAAAAACAGGGCGTGTGTCCTCTTCCCTTTGTGCTTCTTGCCGTAGCCCATGAGAACACGCCTGTGGGAAAACACTGCATTTGCTTGTACTGTAACATTCTGATGTAGGAGAGTGAGCTGAGCAGTTGTGGGGCAGGGCAAGGAAGGAGGAAGGCTGGTTGTGGTTACGCCATCCTAACAGGCAGTCCAGCCTTTTCGTGGTAGTAAGGTACCCATTGTCTATTGGCACAATGAAATTCAACTAAGGATTAACAATGAGATTGATGAGACGGGGCCATTTCTAAGCCCCAAATATATTCTGCAAAGTCACTCATATTCGTTATAACAAAAAATAAATGTGGCAATACTTTTTATCAGGATTCAAGGGTTGTAGAGTGCAGCATATCTAAGAAAGAAGGAAGCCACTGATATGTATTCTTTTCATGAGAGAACATAGTTTTTAATCCTTCAATGAGCTTTTTATTATTTTTTTCCATATAAATATAACAAAAGGCTTAGTGAGTTTGCAAAGAAAAATCATTGTCTTACACTTGCTTCCACAAGGTCACACAGACCATCTCTGGAAACAGGTCCTGAATGAACTTAGGATAATCAAATGCAAATTTGCTAGCATCACACAATAACATTCTATTACTACATGAAAGCTGTCCAGAAAAAAAAACAAATTCAGCAAACCGGAAAAAGATGTCAGACCCGTAGTACTGAGAATTGTGGGTACTTCAGATTTTAGCTGAGAAGAAATTCCAATGTAAATACTGTGATGCTGAGGTGAAATTTTATTTTTCAAACTCACACATTTGCAACTGCAAAACACCACCATGTAGCCAAGCCTGGATACAAGTTTTTATTAATGCTCCTAAAGCAGTTCCCTGTTTTGTACGTGGAAAGCGCGCGCTCACACACGAGGCCTCTTCTTCCTTTCTCTTCATACAAAGTCCGTTGTTCTAATAATCATACTGTGTGCTATTTACAGAGCAAACGCCTGTCCTATTGTCCTTGCATGCTGAGTTAGTCCAAATTCTCCTGAGTGCTATGGTCATGTGATATGGAAACACAGATGCTGTGTGCTGAAAAACTGGCCTGATCTGAGCACAAGAGAGACTGCCTGGCTGACCCACAGGTTTGCATTTTAAAGGCCATGAATCCACTGCTCTGAATTAGGAGTCACAAAATTGTTGATAGCAAATCACCACAGCCACATAACTCGTGAGGAGGCCTAACACTGGGCTGCCACGGCCCTGGTGCCATATGTTTCTTCCTGCTCTGCTGCCTTAGAATACAAGAGAGTTCAAGGGCGATCATTTCATTTAATCAAACTGTAGCAGTAATGACTTATTAGAGGCAAAATAAAACTTGCAAAGATGAACACACTCACACACACACACGCACACACACATTTAAAGTGAAATATCAAAGAAAGTAAAAAGATGTAAATTACTTTTGTTTATGCTGCAAAAGCAGCCATGCATGTTTTATAGAGAGCTAGCCGATGTCTGTAGAGCACATTATCTGACCCAGCATATACCAGGTCTGACAATTAAGTTCACGAACTTGTTGCAACGATGTTGCTAACGTTTTTTGATAGCAGAAGGATTATTCGTTATGAATTTGTACGAACTGGACAAATAGTTAATCAAGTTTACTATTTGGAAGTGCTGAAAAGGCTGTGTGAAAAAGTTAGATGACCTGAAGTTTTCGCCAACAATTCGTGGCTCCTATATCGCGACAATGCACCAGCTCACACGGCACTGTTTGTGAGGGAGTTTTTAGCCAGTAAACAAATAAATGTATTGGAACACCCTTCCTATTCACCTGATCTGGCCCCCAATGACTTCTTTCTTTACCCAAAGATAAAAGAAATATTGAAAGGAAGACATTTTGATGACATTCAGGACTTCAAGGGTAATACGTCAACAGCTCTGATGGTCATTCCAGAAAAAGAGTTCCAAAATTGCTTTGAAGAGTGTATTAGGCACTGGCTTTGGTGCATAGCTTCCCAAGGGGAGTAGTTCAAAGGTGAGCATAGTGATATTCAGCAGTGAGGTATGTAGCACTTTTTCTAGGAATTCGTGAACTTAATTGTCAGACCTTGTATATCTTTCTGACCAATTTTGCTCTTTGCAAATATTGTCACTTTGTTATATGGTTTTTGCGGTTGAGAAAGACTTTAATCAGGCTTGAATTTGGAATATACGAGGCTGTATATCTTTGGCCTTTCTAATTTCGTGAAAACTTGACCAGGTATAAAATTATTGGACCATACTTCGTTTCTTTCAGCACTTTGTAGTCAGTTTACCACTGCCTTTTAGCATTAAGTGTGGCTATAGGAAAACTTGAAGTCAGCCTGTTAAATTTTCACTTTCATAATTGATTTGATGTTCTTGACATAATGCTCACATGAGTCTGGAAGCTTAACCAGGGCAAGTCTGCATTGAAATTTCAACATTTGTTCTTGGAACATCATGTGGTCTTTTAATCTATAGATTTTGGTCCTGTCGTATTTCAGGATTTTTGTTTTTCCTTTTAGATCTTTAAAAAAAATTATTTCCATTTCAGATTTTCTAATCATTTCAAAACACCAATTATGTATATGTTGGATCTTTGCTTGTCTTCCAAATTTGGCATTTTCTAATTTTATTTTAGTAATCCTCATTCTCTTTTTCATTTCATTTTGCTTGATTTTTATGATTTCTTCATTGATTATCTTCCATGTCTTACTCTATTTAGCAGGATTCCATGAAAGTTTGAAGAGATTTGCTTGACAAACTTCTTGAGCTCTATTTTGGTTTTAGTATTCTCTGCAATTTGGTGTCTATTTATGAGTACCATGCAAATCCAGAAAAGGGGGAAAACACCTGAAAGGCTTAGCCCTGCTATTTACTTCATTCAGAGTTATTCTTTTACAAATACCTCTACTTCCCATGTAGATAAAGCATCTGTTAAATTTTTGTAAAAGTCTAAGTGTCTATTTGATGAAAACCGGTCAAGTGGTGTCAGTGATGTCTTTCTCTGTACCCCAGGACATAGAAAATTTCAGTTCATTTAATATTAATGAAAGGAAAAATACATTTTCTCTATCCTAAATTATTAAACATTGGTTAAAAATGACCAACTTAGCACTGCAGATTCTCATTTACTCTTCAACAGATAGCATGAGGGGAAGTAAGTCTTGTCATTGCTCTTATATGTCCTTTCATAGAACTTCTAAAAGCTCAGTCCCTTTGAAAGCAGTTATATTTAGTGTTTCTTGTCCTCGTGCATGCTGTCAACTGAAAGAAAAGCTGTGAAGGTCTCTTAGAAGTAATTGGTTGGTTTTTTGGGGGGGAGGGTGTAGGGGAGGTTCTTAAACATGAACATTCTTGAAGAATGCTTTAGTTCATTCACGAAGCAGATTTCATATGCTGCTTTTGATATAAAAAGTGGTAATTGAGCTATTTATCAGCCTAATTTTTGTCATTTTTAGAGTAAACTGATCAACAAATTGTTACTGAATGACCACTTTGTTGAATATATTGTGTCTTGTAGCATAACTAAAACGATTGTTTTCCAGAGCATATCATCTTTATCACTGAAAGGGGTCACCATCTTTTTTTTAAGCAATTGATTGCCTGTGTAGTTGACCTGGTTGAGTCCATAAGACAACAGAAAAGTCAAGGAATGCACCTAACATATAAAGGCTCACAGAGACTCCCCCAGAGGGTGGCTAAGGTTTGCAGTGTCTTGGATTGTTTACTTTTAGTTTGGATTAATTTTAGAACTAGGTTCCTGTCCATCCTTTTTCCATCTCTCCCTTCTTCCTCCCTTGTTTTTTTCTGGTTTGCTCTATAGCTCTAGGTTGTGTGGTTACGATGTTTTTGTATCAGTAAAATACCAAAATAAATATTGTAGTTCAATATGATTGATGAGTTAATCCTGCTGAATGAAAAATGCTAATGTATTTTCATGTGGTTTTTATTTAATGAGGTTATAATCTTTATGTGGCCTTTCTCTGTTGAACTTCATGTCTGTCAAGTGTATTTTACCATTGTTTTTAATGGGGAGCCAGCAGTTGAGTGGCCATATAATTCACTGGACTGTTGAATACATCCTGGCTTGAGTTTGGCTGAAATCTCTGGTGTGGGTTGATATTGCCAAATTTTGGAGACATCTGTGTCTGATATAGCACTCTGGCCAGTTCTTGAGACTCAGGCTTTGGCCCAATGTTTCCAGGGTTATAGCAGCCTGCTGGTAGGGTCATACCCCCAGGGACACTGTAAATGGCTCAGTTGTGTTTAGCACCACAAATGTCTTGGAATATGTAAAAACTCCAAGGATGGCTGCTAATGGAAATATTCTTCCGGGGATTCAGGATGGAACCTATTTTAATAAAACCAAAATTTTGGACATGACCAATTCATGCAGATAGGTTCCAAACAGACTCCCCAAATTGTGTCTACAGTTGCATTTTTAAAAGCATTTTGAAGAAGGTACTTACATAGATACAAATTAAATCTGATATAAATAGACATAGGAGTTGAATTGCAACCAAGCAATAGTATAAGATAATAGAAGCTGGTCTTTTATTCATCTGTCTTCTCCTTGCTCTGTCTTTTATTCATAGTTGTGTTCTCCCTCTTCCTTTCATCAAGTACCTTTTGAAAATAAGTCAATTTTCAATAAATTTATAAATGAATAAAAGTTATTTATAACAGATATGAATTCATACAGGTGTATTATTGTTCTCCTTTTTTTGGTATAAAAGAAATTTGGACATCATCAAATTACATTTACTTGTTTTACAGGTAAAGGGTCTCCTTCATATCCTTGGAAACCACTTGACTTTGGCAGGTCGGCCCCTGAACACAGGTGTAGTAGATTCTGCAGAGAGTATCCTCACCCACCACTAGAGGTATAACACACATCATATCAGCAAACATTCTTTGCATATTTGCTCTGTAGCAGGTACTAAACCAAGTGCTTTGTGTCAATTATTTTACTTAATCTTCGCAACTGTATGAGACTGAGGTACTATTATTCCCCCCATTTCACAGATGAAGAAACTGAACACAGGAAGCTTAGGTAAATTCCCCAAAGTCATACCGCTAGGAACTGTGCAAGGCAATATTGAACCTGGGAAATCTAACCGGAGAGCCCATGTTCTTAAATACCACCATTGCTCTCCTTCCACAAACTCACCACGTATTAACAGTGGTCTCTAACCACTTCCTAGGAAGGAAGGTGGAAATTTGAGAAGAATGATGGAGTCTGAAGGTCAGAGTGGAAGGGGCCTCGTTGATTACCTAATCCATCCCTGTTATGTTGTACATGAAGTGAAAGAGGCTCAGGGATGTTCATTTATCTGTTCAAGTCCACCCAGCCTTCATGGATGACTAGAATCCGTTTCTGTAAGTCTCTCTCTACTGTAAGAGTTATAAGGATGAAGACCCATTAAAGATTCATGTTCTACAGATAAATTTCCCTGCAGTCCTTTATTTCATTTGGCCTAGTGCATCTGGAAATTGACTAATGTCACTGTAAACATAGAAGGCTCCGAAGCCCAATTATGGGAGAGAAAGAAATCATTATCGATGAGAAGCTGGAAGAACTGAACCCCAAATTGGATAGTAACACCCCAGTGATTCCAACGTCTATAGTTCAGCTGAATTTGGAATATTCTTTAAAAGCGAAGGCATCCTTGATGAAGATGCAGATTTCCTGGGTTGAGTTGCAGAAGCAGTTAATATCCTAGAGGGCAGAAGACAGCCACTAATGTGAATACTGCAGTTCAGTGGAGCTCCGAGTCCTGCCTTTCCGCTGAGATCTCTTACGCTGCAGAGATGTGGGTTTCCTTCTTTTCTTTCCTCCCCAAAGGCTCTTATGATGGGCATTTTTAATTAGGACACTTCTGATGCACAAACGGGATCTCTTCCTGACAGCTTGCTTCTCAACACATGTTTTCCCTCTCATTCATCCATCTTATTTGTCAGACTCCTTTTTCCTCTGTGACTATGTTTGAAATGCTGTTCCACACATCCTTCCATTATAGAAAGGAAATTTGACACCTGGGGAGACAGTATTTCCTCTTACTCTCTAACTGTGTGGGGGGCTTGCTGGCTATTTCTCAAAACAGCGCAGTCAGCAGTATGGAGAACAACATTAGTGCTTGGTCGAGGAAACCAAGGAATTTTTTTTTCCTGGTGAGACGCAAATTGTACATTCTATATCTCCCATCAGTGAGAACATCATTTTGCCTTGAATACTTAGTTACCCAAGCACCTTCAAATCAATTAAGGGGCTATAATGACACTGTTTGACATCCCGTTAGCCCTTGCCTTAAGTTAGGTGTCTATTAGAAGCAGAAATGAAAGTGAATTTGCCAGTCAGAGGTGGAATTCCAAATATCCTGGTGTTCCAATCAGATAAAGAATCATGCATTCGGGTGTCTTGTTTGCTCCATGGCTGTTTGTCATTAACAGCTAATATAGGGCTAAATTTTGAGTTCTGGCAAAGCAGGGGCCATATCCCAGTTGTTGCTATAACACCATGGTGCCTAGGGCTATATCTTTCTAATAGCAGAATCAGAGATTATCATTGTTTAATTGTCGAATCATGTGCACATCAAATATTTAATGAATGGTGTGACATGTGGGCCGTGGGCTCAGTACTCTTCTGACTGAGAAAGACTTTGGGTTTTTTTTTTAACATAATTCTTCACCATGAGCCATTCGTTCAACAGAAATTATGAAGGACTTACTCAGTGGTGAGCAGAGACCAAAAAGGCATGGTTTTTTGTTTCAAGGGGATTCTAGTCTAGTGGAAGAAACTGAGTTACAGAAATGCCCAGTGTCATGCTGAAGGTAACATACATCATTACTACAGAGAGAGGTGCCAGCTTTGGGGCTCCTTCCTTAAAGACTTAATGCTCATTGGAAGCTTAGCGTTACAGAATCACGGGCCTAGGCCAGGGTTCGGCAAACTGCGGCTCACGAGCCACATGCGGCTCTTTGGGTACATACATGTGGCTCTGAAGTAAAATTGAAAATGAAAATAAAACTATCATAGTTTCATTTATAAAATTTTTAAAAATATTATTCACATAATGGTGATTTCATCTGTTTTATGGCTCTCGAATAATTTTTAAATTGTTGTGAGGGACAGGATTGGCTCTTCTGTCTCCAAAGTTTGCCACTCCCTGGCCTATGGCGTCATCCCACTCATCTGGGGTTCAAACTCTTCAACAACTGCTGTAACACATACTTGTCAAATTGAATATTCATGGTGTCTTGGACAAGAGCTAAAGTGGTTCAATTTATTCTTATAAATTTTTATCATATGATTGGCTCTTAATTTTCTGCTTACTCAAGAGAATTGGATGTATTTTACTATAGTTTAAATATAAGAGAGATCTTAAATAATGGCAGAACACAATGATTTCTGTGCTGAAATTTGAAATCTACTAAAGGTCCTCAGAGTCTAAAAATAAGCCTCCTTACCAGTATACCAGTGTGTACCTAAAACTCTGCAAGTAATGGATCGCTTTGGTTGTCAGCTTGAGGAGGACAGGACTGGAGGTAAATCTTCACGTAAGGAGAGTACATAGGGAAAAAATGGTGGAAAAAGGGTACACACGGTCCACATTTAGAACATAAGAGTCCCTCAGTAATTGTTGCCCAAGTGATTATTTCAAGTGTAAGTCAAGGTACAAAGTGTTACAGAAATGCAAAAGAGGAATGAATCCTTACTAGGTGTTGAAGAAGTTCCTAAAAAAGTGACATTTTGAACATTGACAGATGGGTTGAATTTTAATAGTAAAAAATTAAAGGGGGAGAGCCTTTTAAAGAGAAGGCATATCACAAGCCGTGGTTCACAAAGTGTGGTCCAGGGAACCCTGAGGGTCCCCACCACCTTTACAGAGATCCATAAGATCAAAACTCTTTTCCTGATAATACTCATATATTATTTGCCTAAAGAAGGTAAAAGAAGTATTCAAGGTATTAATGAACTTGTTGATTGCTTGAATATAAGGTTGAAGGAGGGATCAAAGATGACCTCAAATTTTCTTGCTATAGCCACAAAATTATCAAACACATTATTTGAGGCCTTAAGTGGAAAGTCCTGGGCTAGAGGCTATTGTGCAGATGCCAGGCTACCTAATTCAAAATCCTGGCTGCAGTGGTTCCTAGCTGTGTTGGGCACATCACTTCTTCGAGCTTCACTCTCCTCACCTGTAACCCATGATAATATTCGTACCTACTTTATAAGTTTCACGTGACATGAATTCACTAATCAAGTGCTTGGAAAGATGCCTGGTGCACAGCAAGCCCTTTACAAATGTTTGTTAAGGAAAAGATGGGGTGTAGGAGAGAGGAGGATGCAGACCCTGAGTCTGAGAAGAATCCTGCCTGAGCGTGAAAGCACAGGAAGGTAAGTGACATTGACTGAGTTGTATCATTAAAAAATAGGTGGGGCCCCCTAAACCCCGTCTTCGGTTCCCATACTTATGATGCATATATGATGGAGGGTGGGGTTGGAGAGATTGGCTGTTTGAAATCTTAGGTAAAATTTTTCAGAAGACGTTTGTTGTTGTGGATTCAATTTTGCTGCCAAGTTAGCCAGGTGCTTTAATTAATCCAGGACTTCAAAGAGCAGAGGAAAGTGATAATCTGTGAGCTGGCAGTGGGTAGGGAGGCTGCGTGGGGTGATAGGGACTAGAGAGGAGGCTGACTGGTGGCTCACCTTATGTTCTACCTTTAAATTCATGTGACTTTTTCATTTTATTCTGTAATATGTGTGCATTTATTTTGGTATATGAAGATGCTCTAAATTACTTACCATTAAGGGAAAAAATGGTGCTTTAGAAGGAGGCCCCATGTTTACTGAGCACTCCCGGCACACTGCCTCCTCCCTACCCAGTGGTACTCTGACTTGAGCTGTGCTGATTTGACCCAATTATACAGCCCAGGTAGGGGAAAAAAAATTGAACTCTGTGTATGCTTTAGTTCTTTTCAGGAGAAACAATGAATCATAAAGATTAATTGTGTCTTTTCTTGTGAGTTTAAGAAATCATATCAGTTTACAGGAAAGATGAAAAGTTGATATATGTAATTAATGCTGAATGAAAAATGCTACAGTCAAAGATTTGTACAAAATGCCATCTTTAAAAGTATATGGTGGGGATGCTTCTATTTTTAAATTCATGAAGACTTGAATTTAAGCTCAGCAACATGTTCTGCAAAGGTAATTAAGACACCTCCCCCATGCAGTGACTCCCCCCCAACCCTGTGCCAAAAATAAAAAAAGGAATAAAGAAGTTCTACAAATTTGAATAACTCTGTGTTAAGTTCCAGGGAAAGAAATTTAATTTGGGTTTCAATTATAAATACATTTTTAAATTTTGCTGTAATAAGTTCCTGCTCATACACAGGGGAAAATGCACCTCTATGTAACAGACAGGTCAGGTGGTCATCGTCTTGATCATGTAGTTAATCTTGGCACCGCAAATGGTGTAGGAGCTGACACGTGTGCCTCCACACAGGATGCAGTGTGAAGCAAGAAGCACCGCCCATCAATCATTCTCAAAAAACATGTTTAACCTGAAACTCATCCAGCCTCTAGGCCTAACTTCTAGTTTTCAGGATACACAGGAGCTGGAGGAACAAGTTAAATGACATCATAAGGAAACAAGCAGACAAATCCAGACATGGGACCCTTTATATGACAGCTGAACTAGCTCTTCAAAGAAAAGTGTGTGTGTATACGTGTGTGTTGGGAAGTGTTTCCAGAATCTTGATTAGATGCTAGTTAATAAAAATAGAAGTGTTTTAAGTGTCAGTTGGGGAAACTTGAATATGGTCTGAATATTGGAAAAGAGAATTATTGCTAGTTCTCTTTGGCTGGCTAATGGTACTGGGGTTATATAGGACAAAAACCTTATTTTTAGGAGATGTGTGCTAAAATATTTAAGGAATGAAGTGTCATGACATCAGCCTATTACTTTAAAATAATTTAGCAATAAAACTAGAGAAAGAAAGGAGAGAAAGAGAGAGAATGAGAAAGAGGTCTTGTAAAATAATGATCAAAATATTAACAATTATTGAATTTAGGTCGTGCAAATATGGTTGTTCGTGGTACAATTTTTAAAATTTTTCTGCATTTGGATAGTTTGTAATTAAAAGTTGGTAAAATTTTGCTGTAGACAAAACTTAGTGATATGTATACCAGGGGTGTCAAAGAAATGTGTATACATGACTTATAGTCATCTTTTGCTATCAGTATATATTGAGTATTGCAATTTTAGTACAGCATTTTCTTTTCTTAAAATGTGCATACATATTTTTGGCACCCTCTATATTTCCTGACTCAAACATTCGTAGACTATAATTTGCACACCCACCATGTTGCAAGCTCGATGTTACATGTTGGTAGATAATGATCACAACAAATAGGACCTCCTTGCGCTCATGGAATTTCGGTTTCGGTGAGAACATTATTAAACAGTGAGACATGCAAGTAAATGAATAATCATGTATTGTAATATATTACAAAGAAAAACAAGGGTAAACTGTCATAAGCGTGACAGAGGGGACATAATTTGGATGAGGGTGGGGTGAGTGACTGGAATGTTCTTTCTGGGGAAGTGATTTCTTTCAAAAAGGCCCCTGGGGACCCTTTGGCCCTTAGGAAACATCTCTGACACACAGATTCCTATGTCTTCACGCACTTCCTTCAGCACTTCCTCAGGCATGCTTGTAGCGTTTCACTCCCCAAGCATTTAATCTTGGCATCTCAATTAGATGATAAGTGATTTTAGCCTTTTGTTTTATTCATCTCCACATTCCTCAAAGCCTCATGTGACACATGAGGGGTCAATGGTTATTAAAAACCAATACTTGTGCAGCTCTTCATAGCTTTGAAATTCCTTTCCTACGTACGACCTCGTGTGATATGAACTTTAAAATAGTCCTGTTATGGTTAATTTTATGTGTCAGTTGACGATGTTATGGTGCCCAGTAGTTTGGTCAAACACTAGTCTAGATGTTGCTGTGAAGACACCTGTGGATATGATTAATTTATAGTCGGTTGACATTAAGTAAAACTGATTACTCTCTTTAATCTGGGTGGGCCTCATGCAATTGGTTGAAGAGCAATACCTTAGGTTTAAGAACCATGACTGAGGTTTCCAGAAGAGGAAGCAATTCTGACTTATGACTACAACATACGAGTAGAAATCCTGCCTGTGCTTCAAGTCTGCTGCCCTGTGGAATTTGGCCTCAAGACTGCAACATCAACTCAGACTTGCCATCCTCCACAATTGTGTGAGCCAATCCCTTAATCTCTCTCTCTCTCTCTCTCTCTCTCTCTCTCTCTCTCTCTCTCTCTCTCTCTCTCTCTCCACATATGTATTCTTATCCTACTAGTTCTATTTTTCTGGAGAACCCTGACATATACATACCCTAAGAGGACAGTTACTATTCCCAATTTACAGATGGCTAAAGACAGGAACAGAGAAGTTAGGCAATTAACCCAAGGCTCCATCCTGAGCTTGTAAGACTAGAAGGAAGCAAAGTCCTTGGCCTTCTAACTCAGAGCTTTTCAAATGGAAGGAGTTGTTGACAAAATGTCCATCCAGTAGCCAAGAGCTCAAACGTCTGAGAGTGTCATTTAACAATGTTTCTTCTCTCTGGCACTGTATTGGGTCTGGACGCTAAGCCAGGTGACACTGTAGGGCTTCGGAGATCCACACACATACTTACCAACCACCGTTTCAATGGCTTTGCTTCAGAGGACATATATGCCTTCACTTGAACAAAACAATCACCTCACTGTAAATGTGGATGGCGACACCAAGCCATCAGCAAGCTGAAAGATTTTTATCCTTTGCAGTCAGTAATAAAAGCCTGGAAAGAATTTCTCCTGAGAGATTCTGTTTTTGATGGATTTTCTTTGTTTACAATGAATCTGGGACTTAAATATTGCAGCCTATCCTTGCTTGACTGAAATAACTGAACCACGGTATCTAGAACAATAACTTCAGTGTTATTTGAAGTACCTGGCCTGAACCTTGACTCTTTCACACTAGGTGGAAAATTAAATGAGAAACAATTACAGCTTGGTGACTCCCTTTATGGAGGTTTTTTTTGGAATTGCACAGGCAGAGGAGGGGCTTTGCTCCACCCAGCCCTCGGGTGGCAAAGACCATTGCAGGTGGTACAGGGAAAGACAGTCTTCCCCTTATCAGGATTAAATTTCCGTTTGGTGCCTGGGCTGGGCTTATTTCCTCCTGCCAAGGGAAGAGTTAGATCCCAGAACCCAAAGGAAGATATAGGTATAAGTACATCTCTCCTCTGCTCACATATCAGAAAGTCATGGGAGTCTGAAATTCTCTATAGAGGCTGCTACCTACAGGGGAGACAGGCTGCCATGAATAGCACAGCTTACGTGGTCCTTCCTGTACAAGTTGCTTTGCAGTCCATGCCTCATTCTGCTCATCCGTGAACTGGGAATAACACTTCACAGGATTGGTAAGAGGATTAAAGGACACTTAGTATGAATAAGTGACATTTACAAAACACCAAACTTGGCTCAGCTCTCGGTCAATCATTCAACATCCCTTATGTTACTTACCTGTCACAACAATTGCATTCAGGGAGGGGCAGTCTGTGGTCCTGTTTTAAACACGAGGAAACAGTGCTAGGCAGGTTAAGTATCTTTCCTATGGTCCTTTAGTGAATTATCAGCAGACAGTACTTTGTACTCAATCAGTGACTCAGAAGAGGCTTGCCAATCACTGGGTGCTCAGGACAGGTTGGTTTTCCTCTCCTTGGTGTTGGTCCCCAACCCCTTCATTTTTTTATCCTCTTAGGGTTTCTTAAGTGGGATTCAAACCAGAAGTAACAGAAGGGGTACAGTGTTTCTGCTGTGGCTAATGGGCTCTCCCTGAGGTTGGGCTGAAAGCAGCCGGGGACCCTTCCCTGCCAGGAATGGGAGCAGTGTATGTCTCATGCAATAAAGTCATTTAGTTCTGTAAATGCCATTCTTATTCTGTGTTCCTAAGGAGTTATAATCTGGAGGTAAGGGAGCAAGTCTGTTACCTTGCCTTAGACTCGTGGGTTTTATGTTAAACCAATGATGTCTGATGAGAAAGTTGCAGTTTTCTCCGACGATAATCTGCCCTGTTCATTGCTTGTGTCATTGTCAGACTCAGCTTGTAAGGGCTTTGTGAGTTCTCATGAAAAGCTTTCTTTCCAGGCAGTGAGAAAGTTTAAGGTCAGGAGAAGGACACAGTGCTGAGAATGTAAAAGCTCACGGGATTTGTTGAGTGATGAGACGCTCTCTAGTTCATAGAAAAATAGAAAGCCCTTTCTTGCTGTCAAACTTGAAATGTATCGAGACAAGTGGAAAACAAACAGAGGAAAAATTATTCCGAAAGCATTCAGCTTGCAGGCTTCCCATTGCACTGAAAAAACTTTCTCTATCAGCAAGGGGTAGGAGAAGATGAATTCTGCAGTGAATCGAATAGGAAGGAAGGAGCCACCCCGCATACATAGGAGAAGGCTGGACCAGAATGTAAACTGAAGGCACGAGGCATTGTCCTCATCCTTGTTAAACCCGCTGTGTTGAAGAGGTCGTGCTGAAGCCAATGAATAGTGAGGGTCTACACAACCATCAGTAAGCCCTACTCTATATCTAGATATCACACATGCAGAAGAACAGTCTCCCAAGGGCCCGGCTGGCTAATTGTCTGGAGCCTGGATGAAGAGAGAGAGAGAGGGAGGATTGGATGACTTCCTCTGACATATTACATTCAGCCGGGTCCTGATTCAGGGCCGATATTTCCATTCAGTCACGCTTGTTGCCTCTGATCTCTCCCTGGTGGAGTGTATCTCCCCGAGGAGACATGGTGACACCTCTAAAGAGCAGTCCATAAATTATTACTCAAAACATTGGAGCCCTTTTCTGTCTCGGGATAGAGACATCATCTAAAAAAAAGGGGCGCTGAATGGAGAGTCATTTAGGCTATCCTCTGAAACTAACATCGCCATGGAGCAGGTGTTTGACTCAGGGCAAATCAGTTGTACTCACAAAAATGCAATTTCCTAATCTATAAACTGAAAGAAAATGAAGGCTTTCTTCAAATTATAACCAACCAGAAAACCCAATATGTGCAACAAATAAATTCAGAGCAGCTGTGGTTGAATAACAGCCGAGGGACCAAGGACCCATTACTGAGCGTATCTTCTGCTCCTTTTTACCAACTCTTCAAGTGGCTTCACCAAATCTTTAGGCATGCAGAGTTCCCAAAATAGCCTCCTGTGCTAATCCTCCTGGCGATCACATAACAGAAATGTCCAACTTTTATTACTGTGGTTTTAGACTGGTGTGCGTTCTTCTAAAATTTCCATGAGAGTGACCCTTAAAGTGAAGAGGATAGAAACTTACAAGGGGATGTCTGTGTCCTGTCATGTCAGGCTTTTACAAAATTTGAATCTCTTTCTGTTGTGTGGAAATCTGTATTGATTTTTGTTCAAATTCAAGTATATTGATACTATGTTATTTTATGGGCCATTGTTGTACATTGTTGGTTAAAAAAAATTCACCATGTTGGACTGTTTCAAAACACACAGTGTGTGATGACAAAGGCTTGTGTTGTAGCTGTTTTGTCCTGACTGAGAGAAGGAAAGGAGCAGTGTGAAAATAATAAAAAAGCAAAGGTTTGTGGAAGGAGTTGTGGATCTGGTTCTTGAGTTAAGGCTCTTACCAGGCCAAACTATCAGGTGAAAAAACAGGAGGCAGAGAGCTAGAGACATTTGAACTATTGGGGTATTTTTGTTGTTGTTGTTTAAATATTGTGTCTAGGTTATGAATAGGTTTTATAGAATCATAAAGTATTGAAGTTTTAAAGCTAGAATGGATAAAAATGATTTTCTCCCAAGAGTGGCTTTAGTTTTTGAGAGAGGAGCTTTCTCTTTTTCTTTTAATGAATGTTCATATATAAGCAAGGAATTTTGATCTTTAGAATAGCCACTTGGGGAACATTCTTTGTAATGTACATGAGGTTTAGGAATGACTGGGAAAGGCTTTCTGAGAAAGAGAATGGAATAGTACATTGGGGTAAATTGAGAAGTTGAAATAATTACGCTAAATTTATCAAGATAATTTCATTAATACTGGTCATTATCAAAAATTGTTTTGAGGTCACTAAAACAGTCCTCAGTTGAACGGAATTACTTATGCAACTTTAGTGATAGTATTTTTATTGCCTTTTTATTTGAAAAACAGAATGCAATCAATTAAGCCACATGTCTGGAAAAAAAGGTCACATTTTAGCAATTATTTTAACATAAAAAAGTATTACATATAGAGTCACTGTCAGTTATTAGAAATAATTACATATTTTTTCTTGGGTAATTTATTGGTAATTAAAGTGTCACTGAAGCATAAGATGCTTTGTTAATGAAAAGATTAAAAAAAAATACCTCTCATGGGTTTGTCATATTTTGTTGAAATGTGGTTCAATGTTTATTATCATAATTTCTGATTGTTATTGCATAACCTTGAATAGTATTAATGTACAAATCATGAGTGTAAGCCAAATAAGAGCTCACTAAGTACAAAATACATCACGAGGTGGTGCAATAGCAATCAAAATTATGATAATAAACACTAAACCATGTTTCAACAAAGAAAGAACAAAAACACTCTTAAAATATTTTTACTCTTGATTTAGTAAGAATTCATGATACTAATTACAAAAGAATTACTGAAGAGGAAAAAAACAACCCAAATATTGCACTTTGTTTTCAAATAATCTATACTGGGTAGCATAAACAAGCAAAACTGTAAACAGAAGTTTTGTGGATAAAAGGATTTCCAAAGTGAGACTTTTTGAGTCAATTTTTCACATCTGGTATATTATGGAAATAGTAACACACTGTTTTCTGTTTTGAATCTAATAATATTAACCCACCCTTAGCTGAAGGGTTTTTACTTGTTACTTTAGGAGGAGGAGATGGATTTAAATGGACTCATCTTTCACTTACCATCCTTCTTTTGACCAGTAAAGATGTGAAAAGAGAGAGCCAATGGGTCAACGTGCCCTTCTTATTTTCAGATTTATAGATGTTTCCTGGGAAGAGAGGGAGGAACTCAGTACATCTCATAGGAACACAAGTCAATTGGGATGCTAAAGGGGTATGAACCTAAGAAGATAGGTTATAAAATAGATCCATTTCAAGGATGGAAAAAGTAGGAGTTGTTGGTGCTATGGTGTGCTAGAGCTGACGCTTAGAGTACATTTTGCAAAGTAGATTTTGTGCATCTCTTTCCAGCTCTACTTTCAGTGACCTCCTCCATGTTGAAAACTTGGAATCAGCCATAGTGGGAGTATTTGCGCTCTGGAAATTGACAAACACTACCAAGGAGAGAGGATTTTGTTTGTTTGTTTGTTTTTCAGGAGACAATTTTCCATGTACTACTGATGGGGAGAGAAATGGATCATGGATTTGAAAGTCACATCAATCAAAATAGTGACCACTATAGAGGTCAATTAGATCATGTCAAGTAGAGGAAAGGATTTACATTTATTCACCTTGTTAAAAATGACCCCTGGTCTGATTCATAAGCCTGAATACATTTGGAGAGTCTGGTCCAGTGCTTTTGATTTGACTCTTGACTATTCACATAAAGCTCCCAGTAATCATACGGCTTTAGTCTCCCCACCCTCAACTTTCTCCCATTAATCTTTTTTTCAAAATGCCAACAGAAATGGATGTTCTACTAAGGCATTTTTGTAGGACAGGGTCTGTGCTCATTGCAATGGGACAGTCATTTGACTTTCTAAGGTGCCATTATCATTCAATGAAAGATCATGTGCTGCGTGATGTATAAGACACCCCACAGTCTGGACCCAGGTTCTCTTTATATTCCTACTGTCAATTCACCATCACACTAGTGCCTTGCTCTGGTCAGCCTCCTTTCTCACTCTCTTGTGCATGTTGCTTGCATGCATATCTAAGTGCCTTTGCCAAGCAAGAGCTCCCGCTCCCCCCCCTTCCCCTCCTCTCCCCCTCTTCTCCCGAAGGAGCGCCACCCAGCCAAGACCTGCCTGCCGTGCTCCCCGCACTCACCCTCCCCAGTTCGGGTTGTTGGCGGNCTCTCTCTTTACCGCCTATCTAATCCTCCAATACTCAACTAAAATCACACCTCCTCAGAACAACCTTCCTTTACAATAGCTCATCTTATCAGCAATACTTACTGATTTACATGTTATACTACCAAACACAGGGGCCTTTTATTTAGTGTTAATTCAGTAAGTATTTTTGAACAATTTGGAAAGTGCAGTTCCAATGCCCCCCCCCAACCCCCACCCACCCAGCACATCCTATAGCCAAGGGTTCCCATTAACCTTGGAAAAAGTCTGGAGAGTCACTGTTTTCATAAGTGAAGGGATGAGGGGAAAGTGAAGAAGAAAGGTCATCTATTCAGGATCAAGTGATACTTGAAGTTCTTAGAACTCATTAATTTGAGATTAATATTTGTGCCTAAGATGAGTTGTCATTATAGCTTTCTGCTATAGAGAGGTTGGTCTAAGATCATTGACAAGTTTTCTGGTTTATAGCCAAGAGTTGAGTCTTGGAAAGCCAGATTTACTTTTTGTCTGATCGTCAAGGGAGGGAAGTTTAACTGCGAGAACATGTTAAGAGCATTTTAGTATATGTGCAATCCAAGTTGTTTATTTTCAAGCCTTCTTGTTTTTCATCTTCAAATGACCTCATTGTGATTTATTAATAAATATTTACATTTTCAAAATGGGATACTTAAATAAGACTTTCACTGAGATGTCATTTTTATAAAATTGGCTTTTCTGTTAAAATTCTGTTAAAATCAAAAGTCAACTGATTTTTTTTGTTATTGTTAATTCAACTTTTAAAATAAAATGATCTAGTTCCAGATGGAAGGTTTTAGAGAGATTTACTTAGGGTTTTGAAGTTGCGAGGCCCACATCTGAGCATCTAATCACTTCCCTCTCATCTCTTTGTGTTATCAAACTTTTCTGAAAGCCGATTTGTGTCCCTGGATAAAAGTCTTGTTTTCATTTTGCTGGGGGACAGCATTGTTTTAAACATTTCTGTCTCCTCACTTTGCTCAAATGTGTTTCTCTTGGCAGGCATCCTAACTTGTCTGGATTCACTTAGGTGTGGGTGTGACCTCAGCTTTCCTTCAGCCAATATTTTGCATGACCGTGCCAGTCTGGAGGGCCAAGCTCTCTCCTGACTGATCACAAAACGGCATAGACAAGTGCTCCAGGCACTTTCCTGAGATGATGATTTAAATTATCATGCTCTCCTGGGGTCCTTGAGAAATAGGCCACTCTCTGATCATTTTTGAGCACTTGCCAGCATGCCTGAAATATGAGGAGAGGGAGAAGATGTGTCTGCTTTTCTAATTAGTTTTTTCCTCCAGTAAGTCATATCCCCTTTCTTTTAAGTGACGGAAAACATTAGGGTTCTTAAGAGATGCCTATTTTCCACTGGGGTTTACATCATCGTTTTATCTAATTATTTCCCAATTATGAATAATAATTAAACCAAATGGTGATGCAAACTGGAGCAGTAACAATATATCTCTGTAGAAGAGCTTCCCAATGGAGTTATAGAACACCGGGGTTGAAAATTCTGTTGTTCAGTCTCAACGGTCAGTCTTCAAGAATGCCAAAGTTTTAAGTCTTGATTTTTTAAACCAAGTCTGATGCCCCTTGGCTGTGACAAGTTCCGTCTTCAACTGTTTTTGTCATCTCAACACGATTTTAGCAGTTGGAATAAACATAGGCGCACTACAGAAGCAGACCGTGGTTGACCGAGTCACTATGAATGGAAAATGTCCAAGGATGATCCTTAATCTAAAGACCTGAATCAAGAGTGATTATATGTCTGAGTTTGACAGAAACAGTCCTGGTTTATGCCTCTTGTCTTGGCATTATTATGCACGGTGCCCCTTTTCACTGTCACAAGTGTCCTACCTCACATTCTTTGACAACTTGTTAGGTGAACAAACAAAAGGAGATTAGACTTAGTCACTATTTATTGATATCTAATTGCAAGATTCTGAGTCTTAGGTCATTTAAGAGGCATTTCCCAACTTCAAACATCCTATTTAAGATCAAATAAGAAAAGAACAAATGAAAATGTCCACCTTTCATGATAGCTCTCAATGTGAAAACTAAATTTGTAAACCTTCTAGAAGAAAGAAGAGACTATCTCTAAGACCTTGTATAGGCAAAGATTTTTAAAATGAGACTTCATAAAAATTACAAAACTCTGCTCTTCAAAGACACTTAAAAAAGCAGAAGTCACAGATAGGGAGAAAATATTCACAATACACCTGTCTAACAAAGTATTCTTACAAACCAGTGATAAAAAGACAAATCACCCAATTTAAAAATAAAAATGGGCAAAAACTTGAACAAACACTCCAATAAAAGAAAAGGATATTAAAATGGTGAATAATCATACAAACAGGTATTTAACATTAAGGAAGTGCAAATTAAAACCACAAGATCTTTTCAACCCATTAAAATTGTTAAAATTAAAAATACTGACACCTCAAATTCTAGTGAGCAACTGAAACTCTCCTACTTAGCTGATTGGGAATATAAAACGGTACAGCCAGTTGGGGAAATTGATTGACAGTTTCTTATAAAGTTAAACATGCACTTACACTATAACCTAACAATTCCACTTATTAGTATTTATCCAAGAGAAATGAAACAGATGACCACAAAGGGCTTTGAACATAAATATTAATAGAAGCTTTATTGGTAGCAGCTCCAAACTGGAAGCAACTCCAGAGATTGTCAACATGCAAATGGATAAGCACACTGTGATATATTCACGTGATGGAAAACTTTGTGGCAACAAAAAAAATTAACTTCAGTTATATACATAGGGTGCTAAAAAATGTATACACATTTTAAGAAACGAAAACTGTGTCAAAATTGTAATACTCAATGTATACTTATAACAAAAGATGAATGCAAGTCATGTTGACTTCTGCAATTACAAGAGGTGCTCAAAATGGTTCCCATCAGCATCCAGACACTTCTGATGACGGTAAACTTACTGCTTGAGCAATGTTGACCAATGTGTCCACTTGCATACATTTTTTATGGCACCCCCGGTTTAACAACATGGATGAGTCTCATAGATATTGAGAGAAAAGAGCCAGATACATACTATGTGGTTCATTTTAAATGAAGCTCTAGGATAGGCAAAAGTAATCCATGGTGCTGGAGATCACAACAGAGGTTTCCTGGAGCAGGTGTATGTGTGTGTGGAAGGGGGGCTGTTCAGTGAACAGTAGAATGAAGAAACTTTCTGGGTAAAGGAAATGTTTGCTATCTTTACCTGAGCAGTGTATGCACATGTGTATACATATACTCAAAAGTCATCGAGTGTACACTTGAGATTGTGTACCTTTTCTTTATGCAAATTATACCTCAACCCAATACTGTAAAAGCAGGTTATAACTCCTTCTCAGTTTAGCAAGCACATTCTCGCATAATAGCATTTTTCAAATATTTCTAAGCATCACAATGGTTTCTTTAAACACAATTTTATGTGGAATTCCAATATATAAAGAAGGTAAAAGCAGAGCTGCTGGGGTTGAAATGAGAAGGGGTTCTAAAGTCCCATAATGCCATCTGTCCTTGTCCTCTGCCCACCTCTCCACCCTGGTTCTATACACCATTCCTTTAACAACTCTGTGATGGAAGCACTAAAGGCTTGTATTTTATCAGTGATACAGATGAAGAAAATGAGGCTCAAGAGAAGTTGTGGCTTGCCTAAGGTTATGTGGTTAATAAAAAATGTAGCAAAGACCTGGAAGTCATGACCTGTACCTTGTCCCCATTGAACATCTATGAAGTCTAAAGCAGTGTCCCAAACTTGATGAGGAATATAAAGTAACCTAAATGTTGCTCCCAGTTACCAAAGGGTTTACAGTCCCTTTGGAGAGGTGAGATATACGTGCACACCTTAAGTGACAGAGAGGCATGGGGGACAGGTCCCCATCACTCTGCTCTGACCTCACCTGGCTGGAGGCATCATGTCTGATCAATGAGAGGGACCTACATAAAGGTGAGGCGCTAGCATTCATTAGGACGCCAGAGACCCTCTCGGGCATTTCAATAACTCCCAACAACCAGTTCGGTGCTGTCTTTTGCATTCCTGTGGTTACTTTTTGTAGATTCTTAGTTGGAGATGGAAATGGGAGAGGGTTGTTCAAGGTTACCCTACATTTCTTTTCACTGCCTAGTTTTGGTGACTCATCTACACCAAACTTTTAAGTTTTATTTCAATGTGATCATCACTCACTATTGCTGAAAAACTCCTTATTTCCTCATTTATATTAGGGCCATGTCCAAAACACTGACTTGGATGTTTTGAGATCAGTTGATGCTGACGTTTCCTTTCTCAAAATGTTCTACTCACATGTCTCTGCATTTCCCATCCCATAGCAGCTGGTTTTATTCATTTATTTATTTTAAAGTTCAATTTGTGATGCAGTTAGAAGAGACTGTCAGCAAGGGAGAATCAAATGGAAAGTTTATTTTTTTTCCCCCCCAGCGGGTAAAATCTAGACAAGAAGAGGGACTGCTGGCAGGGGGCTTATTGGATTTATTTGGTTTGTTTTTTTTCTAAAAGTCCTTCCCTCTGAGAGGACAAAGTTCTTCTTTTCTCTTTAAGTGCAAAGCCCAAAGTGGGAAAATTTTAAATTTGATTTAAAATTTTTTTGATGTGGAAAAGACTAAAGAAAACAGTGATGCTGACCGTGAATTTTCTTTAATTTAAAGGGAGAGAGAGATTGGAATTCCCATGAGCAGGCTGATTGTATAGTTTCATGTATTTTTTAAATCTGTCATTGGGGATACATTGGCTTTGACTGATAAAACACAGAATTAGGAGCTCAACAAACAGACATGGGATTGGACCATGGAAGGGATGGGAGGCTGAAACCAGCCTGGCCCCGCAAGTAGAGTGACGATGGCTCGTGAGGCCATGTGAAAATCCCCTGCCTCAACAATTGCCCTTACTGGCCCTCTATTGAGCTTTAATTTTCCTCCATTAGAAAATTTTCATAATTTGTGTGGGAATTATGCAAAAATTAAACAATGAAACCCCAAACCAAAAGACAATTTAAAAAACTTCTATGGTCAAAAAGCTTGGGAACACTGAAATAAAGAAAGAAAACCTGAAGTCTTTATCAGAGGATTTCCCAGGACCCGTAATATTCCCATGCACATTACGAATCTCCAAGCAGGAGAGATGTAGTATGTAACCATGTAAGGAGGTCTAAACTTAGCTGACAGGAGGACCTGACCCATTTACCTCCCACCAACATCTCTTGAGGCTGACCCTCACTGAAACGTCTTGAGGAAATGCTCAAAATGAAAACAACATTGATGAACGATTTGAAAAATGATGGTTAAAATGCAAATTAGAGCAGGGAGGTGATGATATTTGAAGCCATTATTAACCAGCCTAAGTCCTCAGTTTAAATTAGTTTATCAAATTAACTGCAAATACCTTGTAAAACTCTTGTGGGAAGGAGGTTGGACTGAAATAAAATGACAGGGCCAGAGGGTATCAACTGAGTTAACCAAAAGACCTGGTGAGGGATGGAGGATTGATAAAAGAGAGAACATTTCTGAATTTTAAATACTTACTCTACCAGTTTCTAACCATGTAAGAAATATCAACCTAGAACCAAATAAGAGAAAAGAGATGTTCAGTTGATTTACTTAAGATGAATCATATACTACAAACCAAATTATAACATTTCTATAGTAATTTAAAGCATAAAGTCCAATGAGTGATTGCCAGCAATAAGTAAAGATGTTTAAAGTTTTTCCAACATTCAAAAGTGTTTTTTGGTGTATAGAGAACTGACATTAAAATTCAAGGTTTAGCTGGTTCGTATTGACAGTACTAGTGGCACCGAACCTGTTTCTTGTTTCCTTGCACACAGGTAGGTGATATTTCCCAGTCTCTCCTCTCGCTAAGTGAAATCTACTTGATTGGATTCCGCCCAGTGCAATGCAGGCAGGAGTGATAAATGCCACCCCCAGTCTTGGCATCTACAGAAAGTCCTGTGTAACCCTCCATTTTCTCAATGGTCCCACCTGCCAGGTGTATGTAAAGAGATGGAAGAGCCATGTGATTGAAGCATCCTGGGTTCCCAAGTCACTATGTGGAAGAGAGTCACACAAACATACTTCCTAGACTGTATAGGTTAGAAATACATTTTTATTGTGTTAAGCCACTGAGATTTTGTTTTTGCTCGCACAGTTCATGTTAATTGCCCTGGCCAACACTAATTCAGAGAATAACAGCATGTTTAATTGTGGAAACTAAGTCTAGAGTAAGTTGCTGGTTGTAACTCACTCCTCTCATATTGACTGTAACAGGATGCACCTTGTCTTACTTCTGCCTGATCCCATGGAAACTGCTTTAAAATTATATTATATAGCATTAGCCCTAAAGCGTTCCAGCATCTAATATTCTCTCAGTGGTATACTGCTCTTCCATCTGCTGTAATGAAACTGACCAACCTAAGCTCTAGTGCCCAAATTCCAGTGTGGTGTGTGTTGGGTCATATGCATGGCCATGGGCGTCAGTTTCCCCAGCGATGAAGTGAAGAACCACTCCTCAGAGGATGCAGCCTAAGCGGAACCCAGCCAGGATCTGCTGACCTAGTGGCCTTCCACATATTTATACATTGGCCCTTAGCCCAGCCCTGCACAGCTGGCCATTAACAGTCCTCAATACTTGAGGAACTTCTCCCAAGAGAATCCCATGAAAGTAGGAGCTGGTAGGAAAACAAAGATGAAATTAATGTCAACCTTGCTTAGGAATTAAATGAATTTTCAGGAATAGGAACTTGGCCAGGCACAATATGACTCTGTCTCCTAGCAGTCAGAATTGAAGAGGCTAGGGATTTGTTGCCTGCGTGTTTACATCTGGTGAAAGTCTCATTTGATAAGAATATATGTATTTTTTTGATTGAAAGTGTGAATGGCTTCTTTGGGGGAGTAAATACTGTCGTTCCTACCCAGAGGAACTCATACATCCACATGTCTTTTTTTATTGCCAATGGCGAATTTCAATTGACAAGTCAGGTATTTTGAAATGTGTAAGATGTAGTCCTATAAAAAGGAATAAATCTAGATTTCGTGACCCTGGAAGCTTATACAATTTCGAGGGACTTTAAGAAAATGAATACAAAATTAGATACGAAAGTAAATGTTTAGTTAGAATGAGAAATGAAGTCACAGTGAGTTACAAATTTAAAAGTTGACTGCCATAAAAATCACAAAATCCAGGAACATTATATATCTATTAGTAGACTGATTAACATACTTCCATAATACTTTTTCATATATTTTTGGTGGTATACTCTGGGCATCTCATTATGTGATAATGAGTCTGTAACGTTTTCTGTATAGAAAATAGAAAAGACAATTCTCTCTCTTCCTTAGCATATTTAGTATAAGTGGTTTAGAAGCTTATTTGGTCTCATACCTTGTCATTGGTAAATTTATTAAATTATTACGATTGCTAAATTTGGGGAAACTTCTATTATACTCCTTTCATACATGAGATGTTATGATTGAAAAAATTTTTCCACAGACTAGCTTTTGGCTCCCTACTTTCAAACATTGCTTCTTGTCACTACCCACTACTCACATTCTCCTGGTGCAAGTGTCATATCATGACATGGCCTCTGGCCTTGACCATTGTATCGGGATGCTGGGTGAGTTGGCACAATGGGTAGTAGTATTCCTGGGAGCCACTTTTTGCATTGGTATGGCTAGCAATAATTTAATCACACATGGAAATTATGGCAAACCAAGTAAATATGTCTCACAAAACACTCACTAAAGGTATTCTCTAAGTCAATATCCCCTGAACTACATATTAAAAATGTCTGTCGACAGCATTACCCTTAAACTCCAGCAAGAAAGCCCCCACCCTAGGTGCTGTATCTTAGGGGGTCATGCACTTTGGAGTGCTTTCCTCCAGATTGTTTCTCTCTGGTTCCTGAGATTGGCTGAAACTGGCATCACCATCTGGATGAAGCTCCTGGCACTGGGCCTACAAGGGCTCTGGTTCTCATTTTAACCTTTGGGTTACTCTTATTGTCTGCCTCATGTATGGGGTTGACCAGATGCCCAAAGATCTGTGGGAGTCAGATTTAGAGTGGCCTGGTGAGTAGATTGCACTCACTAGACAGAGTGGCATCTCTTGTAAGGTTGGATCGCCAGAATAATGCTAGCAGACTGACTTGGGGTGACTCTCAATCACATCTGACACAGAGTGAGTTTGGAGCTCTGAGCTACTGATAGTCCACTGTTAACCCTTAGACTTGAGCTGTGGGTTCAAATATGGGCTCTCATCAGTCCTTGTTCTAACAGTTCTAACTATTTCTCACATAGGCCCATACATTTTATAAGGTATTTTTAATACAATTGTTTCTATAGACAGAGGCCCAACAAAAACTATTTGCCTGGGGCTTTACATATCCTATGGGTAGCCTGCTTGTGGCTACTTTAGCACAACCTGACAAAAGACAAATGTGAAGAGGGTAAGTTTGATGAAAAGAGATGGCGGTCTAAGCTGATGGAGGTAAAAAAAAAAATGGGGGTGAATTTCACAGAACATATGGCCAGTGAATACCCTGTTGAGCCAGCTCCCAGAGCCTTGGATGGGACCCAGGCAAGCGAGGGCTCCTGAAGGTTTGCTGTTAATCCACCCTTGCTAATTAACTTGATTCCACAAAATAGTATTCTTATAGACTATTAATGATGCTTCATCAAGATCGTGGGTTTAGAGTTCATTTAAAACTAAAATCATTTTAAGAACTTTTGTTTTTGCATAATCCTCTCTGCTGCATCCTACTCCAAACGCTGCAGAGTGGCTTCTCTCCCCCCGACACACACACAATTGGCGGTAATAGCAAATACAGCAGAATTTGATTAATTCAGCTTGTATGTCCATAATTAATGTGAAAGGGCCAACAGTCTCTCAACTTTCTTCTCAGAAAACATCTAATAATAAAGTTCAAGTACAGTTTAAGATGGCCTAGTTTTAAGAAATAGAATAGCTGGAGAATTACTTTGAAAAGTTAGAAGTGCTATGCAAATGTAAAGTATCCGCATTATTATTACTATTATAGTGGAGTATCTATAAGCTAACATTCAGTTATTTGCTGCATTACAAAAATAAAAAGTAAAACCGTCTTTTAACATCTGTATCTTTGTGTTCTCCTAGGGGTCATATTGGTCTTGTTAGTTATAATGTCCCTTGTACCTGGCCCCTTGCCTGGTACTTTGTAAGCACTCTTAAGTATTTGTTGAATGAATGAATGATCTCCAATTGTATATTTAAGCTATTTCACGTTTTCAAATTCTATGCTATGAATGAACAGTTCTTTAAATACTAAATTTTACTCAAGTCTAAGTATTTTCTAAGGATAAATTTCCAGAGGTTAAATTTCTCGGCCACAGGCTTTACACACTTTTAAAGTTGTTGCTATTCATTGTCAAACTGCCTTCCAGAAATGTTCATTCATTTAACAAGTATTTATTAAGAGACAGCCACTGTTTTAAGTGTTTGGGAATACAGTGATAAATAAAATATCCTGGCCTCATGGAGCCTGTATTTTAATCATGAAGATAAAGGTAAAAGATTACCTAAAAAACAAATACATGTTTGATGTCATTCCAGGTCATGATGAGTGTTATAAAGAAAAATAAAGGAAACCAGAGAGTTTGGTTTGTTTGTATTACTGTTTTCAAATACTCACTTAATTCTTCTATGTATAACATCAGAGTGACTATGGGAAAGGGGATGAGTAGAGGGAAATACTATAGGAAGGGAAATATTCAGAAAATGGGTGATTAACAGAGACTGTCTCTGAATTGATGCTAATTTCTGAAGATCCAAAACGATTCTGTGTTCCACCAGTCAATTGGGGGCTTGTGGTCTCAAGCAATAAATACAACTGAGACCCAAGTCTTTCACACAAATAGGCCAAGTGGGTCAATGGACCCTCCTGTAGCTATTTCTCCAGTTGTCAAAGGTGTAATTGGAACAGAGATACTCATCCACACGGGCCCAGTCACTGGTGGAGTAAGGTCCATTGTGGTAGGAAGGGAGCTAAGATTACCTCCACCATCAAAGATTTATCACATACTCTACCACTCAGAAGCAACTGATCTGCTAGAATGTAGAATGATCAACTGAAGACTGAGTAATTCTTCCACTGGGGGGAATACTCATTGGAGTTCTATCTTAAAAGGTAGAACTAACTGGTAATCAGTACATGGTGCTGTTTCTCCTACAGGCAAAACACATGGATCCCAAAATCAAGGATAGAAGCAGGAATGGTTCTTCTTACTATTATTCTTGATAATCTTTTTCTTAATATTATTATTATTATTATCATTAGTTTCAGGTATACAAAACAATGCAATAGTTATCCTTTTCACCCCTCACAAAGTGACAATCCCCCTCTTTCCATCCACTGCCCCCCACCCCTGATATCATACATATCTATTACAAATTCCATTGACTCCATTCCCACACCATACTCCACATCCCATGACTATGTATGTATTACATTATAGTTGACATATAATATTATTCAACGGCAGCTTCAGGTGTACAGTGCAGTGGTCAAGCCTCTACACTCGATAATCTTTTTGCAGAATGTTTACTCCCTGTCCCCAGAATGTTCAGATCTGCAGTTTTGATGGCCTTTGTTCTCAAGGGAGGCACGCTTCCCCATAAGGATACGGCATTGGTTCCATTAATTGGAAGTTGAGACTGGCCATTTTGGCAAAGAATGGGATGTCCTACTGGCTGGGGTAATTGATCCCAATTACCAAGGGATCCCAATTACCAATTACCAATATTAGGTTGCTGCTATATGATGAAGGCAAAAAGCAACAGAAGGGAACCCAAAGGATTCCTTGGGCCCATCTTGGTCTTCCTATGTCCTCTAGTAAAAGTCAAAGTAAAGCAGTAGCAATAAAAAGGTGGGACCATGGAGAATCAGGCTCTTCAGGAATGAAGGTCACATCACCAAGTAAAAAAACCTCAACCAGCTGAAATGCTGGCTGAATAGGAAAGGAGTAATAAAAGAAGTGGGTAATAAATACCAACTGTGACCAATTATAGAATGTAGCCTGTGACCAATTATAGAAATGAGGACTGTAACCCATCTCCCATATTCCTGGGGTACATGAACCACCTGGGCACCACCTCTGTTTTCTGAGGGGGCCTTTCCTCTTCCAACCTTCTAATTTCTTCTAAGCAACTTCTTCCTTTTGTTTCCCAGCCATGGGATAGGGGGTAGCTGCGTGTTGCAGCTACTATTTCTTGTTATCTCAGTGTTCTCTTTCTGCTCTTTTAGTTTTCAAGAATTATTTTAATGTAACAATTCATGATATTAAATTCTCTCTTTTGAAGAAGCTGTATGTGGTTTCTGTTTTCCACACAGGATGCTGACTATGACATGAACTACACAGCCTCATCCAGAGCCACATGGTTTGCTGGGCCTTTTTGTGGGCAGGTCGCGTTGTTCTCTGCCTGTCCATGTGACTTGTGTTGGCCAATGGAATGTGAATAGATGCCATACATGCCACATCTAATAAGGCGGAGCCTTTTTTAAAAGCTAAATTTTTTATTTTGGGGTGGGTGTAGGCTCCCATGTAGTTGTGAGAAACCCCATGGGCCTTTTATTTAGTTTCTCCCAATGGTAACATGTTGCAAAGTGATGCTGTAATATCACAACCAGTTGATACGATCCAGGACTCTGCTTCAGATTTCCCCAGTTTGGGGCAGGAACAGTGTAGCTGAGACTCTTTCTCTCCCCCTCTATCATGTGAGAAAACCAGTGGACCCGAGCCACAACCAACTTGATGCCAACCAGGAGACCATACATCACACGAGCAAGAGAAGGCTTTAGTGGTGGTGAGACTGGAGAATCTGAGATTGTGAGTTACCTTTGCTTAACTGATTAGTAGAGAGAAAGATGAAGGAGAGGGATTCTTTTAGATAGAGGGCTCAGCCCTGATCGCATGAAAGAAGGGACATTTGAGCTGAAAGCGGCCTGGGGTGAGGATGGATGCCAGTCAGGGAAGTGGCTGGGGGTGGTCATTCACACGGAGGTGGCAGCAGGTGCAGAACCCTTGATAGAATAAGCTTGGCACGTGTGTTGGAGAAAGAGCGGCAGATAGTGTGATGGAAGGTGACTGCAGTACACAAGGGGGCTAGTCAGAGATGCAGAGGCCTGACATCATGTAGGCCATGGCCAAAAAAAAAAAAAAGATTTTATTCTCGGTGCAGTCTGGATAATAATTTTCTGAGCCACATATTCAATCCTGTAGGCAGTTCTAACTAGCAAGGACTCCTTCTTCCTTAAATGAAGCTGAACTCTGCCTCCTGGTCACACCTTCCCTTTTACACTATTTCTAGCCTTTGTCTTCAATGGACAATTAGTCCCTTCTCATGTGATCGGCCTTCAGATGTTTGAGAATGGCAGTGATTGTCTTCTCAAATCGCTTTACTTCGGGCTAAACAGTTCCATGTAGTTAAATTAGTTAGGCTGCCTTGTGTTACAGTGTTTTCAGAGAACATTGTAGATGTTAATTCTGATAGTTGGTTATTCTTATAATAATTATATCAGTGGCTCCGAAGGTGAGACTATCTGGAATCTTAGAGGCACCACATGTAATTATGGGAATATATCACTTGTGTATATCTGTCTCCTTTACTACACTATTCTGAAGATGGGAATCTGTAAGTGGGTATTTGAGTGACCCAACATGATTTTCCTATTTAATGAAGGAGTGGCAGGAAGTGAATTGTAAGCCAAAGAAGGCAGTCCTTTAAAGCAGTGATTGCTGTCCAAATTTTAATGTGCATAGAAGACACGTGGGGATCTTGTTAAAATTCAGGTTCTTAATCCGTAGGCCTGGGGTAGGACCCCGGACACTGGATTTCAGTGGCGGTGGCTGGTCTATGAACTACTCTTTTGAGTAGCAAGGTTCTGAAGAATTCAGCTTAGTAGAGAATTACTCTGACTGCCAAGGCAGAAGTATTCTCATCGACCCATTGGACACTTACTGTAAGTGGATCCCTTCAATCATTTTAGGGTGTTCCTGGATGCCAGCAGAACCATATGGGATACCTCAGAAAAATTGCCTTTTAACCATTTCTAGGTTCAATACCTAGAAACTTTACAGATATGATTAACTCTCGGACTGCTCTTGTTCAATTTCCTGTGTAACTGCATGAGTGTCTCTATGGGACAATGATGTGATTGATAGTAAGAGGCCAATAGACACAGTTATAGAATGCAATGCTTCCTTAATGGCAAAGTATGTGGAAACTGAAAATTGTTACAAAAGCGGGAGACAATAAGATATGCTCCCAGGTGAAGCCTTCCCAGGTCCCTAGGTGTCTGTGGGAACATGCAGCAGCTGCTGATTCCACCTGCCTGGAGTTTGAGTTCTTGCCTCTTTTTCATTATTGGGGTGCAGTAGTATTCTCAGGCCCTTTGCTGATGTTATGAAGTCTCAGCCTGTCTGTGTGCCAGCTCATGGTACCAAAACAACTTGGGAACCTTCATGAGTGTTCTCTGTAAAACCAACTGAATCAAAGGTCAGTCTCTCAGGGGTAGCATCTATTAATAGGCCTTCATATCAGACCTGCTCAGAATCCATTTCTGCACTTATCACGTGGATAAAAATGATTAGATCATAGGTTCTAATGGAAAAGACCTGCTACTAAGATAGCAAAAGAGAGCAAAGCCAGTGCCTTATGTTCCCCTTATTTCATCACGTTTTCCCTTTCAAGTCACCAATATGGCAAATGATGCAAGCTTAATTGTGCATTAGAAATATTCTGGTACATAAAAATATTTCTCCAGGAATATTTTTCCTCTGAGAAGCATTAATTAAAAAACAGAATGAATCCATAAGATCATAGACTGCTAGAACTGGAGGGTACCTAGAAATGTTCTAATTCACAAAGTTTACTATTAAGTCATTATGACTTATGATTATTCTGAAGACAGAATGTAAAACTTGGTCTCTCTGTAGGCTTCACCTATAGCCATTTCTAAACCAGAATACTACAGTGGACAATCTGGTTGACTCTCGAATATCACTCCATTCCAGATGACTCATCGGACTCATTTTGTGTCACTCTCCTGGTAGCTGTCTTTTGTCTAGTGTTCTAAATTGGCCCAATCTGACCAGAATGGAGGCTTCTAGTCCAAAGAATGTCAAGGGACAAGTGTTCTTTTGTCTTCTTTCAAATGCTAACAAAGATAATCTGTATCCACAAAGGGAGACTCTGCCTTAGGATGAAAGCAACAATACATATGACTGGACAGATAGATCAAAAGAACTTGGGTCCTTTTGAAGTAAAAATATTGATCACTGATTATACCACTCTTGGAACTTATTCTATCTGTGGATTTCCAATGCCTTTCTTTATTAAGTCTGCTGGAGTTAGGTTTTCAGGAAATATAGTGGTGAGAGTGTGGACTCTGGAATCAGCCTGCCTGGTCCAAATACCGGCTCTGCCACTTACTAGACAAGTGGTCTTGGGCAAATCACTTAAAATCTCTGTGTCTCAGTTTTTCTTATTTGTAAAATGGAGATGAAAATAGCATCCAAACTCCTATGGTTGCTCTGAGATTAAATGAGCTAATGCATGTAGAAAGCTGGGAACAGTGCCTGGTTAATGCATGTACTAAACAAGTGCTGATTATTATTATTACTGCTACTACTGCTACTAATAATGCTGATAATGATCTGAAACTTTTCACCCATTTACTCATGTACTAGTTAAATAGATATTGAGTGAGCACAGTATACATTGTCGTTTGATTGAGTTGAGATTTGAATACATGTTTATACCCACCGTTTAAACTCCCTCCCTCCCTCTCACTCTCCCACCTTCCCTTTCCACATTCTTCCCTTCTTCCCTGCCTCTTTCTTTCTTTCTTTCTTTCTTTCTTTCTTTCTTTCTTTACTTTGGGATTGTGATATAAAAATAGTAATATTATGGCTATCAACATATGAGAACACTGTAGGAATTTTGTGATTGAAATTTTCTGTCGTTTATTAATTTTCCAGAACCATAGTTTTTCTGGGTCAAATGGAAGGTTTTCTTTATTCCAGATCAATAGAGATTTAGCTAATCTGATTCACTCCCAAAATAGCCATATGAAAATGAATTCTTTACCATCTAGAGCACTTTGGATATGAAATTATTAGGTAAAGCCTCAAGAATGAAAAGCAGACTGTCTGGCTCTAGAGAACCTTAAAATGAACAGCACAGGGAATTTTGGTTAATGAAATACCTTTTGTGCTGATGTAATGTGTTATAAATGAAGGTAAGTGGCTTCTCTTCCTGGCCTCTTGGTAGGCATTCTTACTCCTAAACGTAACTCCTCAGAGAGAGTCCAACAAAACATGGCGGTTATGTTGATCTGTGGCATCATCCAAGTGTCTGCACTCTGGTGGCTTGGTGATTGACCATCTTGGAAGACCTGGGGAAATGCCACAAAGTAGGGTTCCTAGAATCCTTAACATGAAACTCACGCTGCCAGAGAATTAAAGCATTTAACATATGTCAGGTGCTAGGTAGCTTACCTTCAATCCCTTTCAGATGACATGCCAAATTTCCCTGGATATAGAGAAAAATAATACGAGTTTTGTAAAGAAACTTCCTCTGGATTCCCATAGGAAATGTGGAAAACCAATCTTGGACTGAGATCTCTTGACTATCGCGTCGGTGTGTTTTGTTTTTAGGGCTGTGGGGAGCCCATCTGAGTCCAGCGTGCGTGGTTTACACCTCCCTCTGCCTTTGTGAATAAGGTCTTTGGACTAGATTTTGTTGTGTCGTAGCAGTAAAAGAATGTCATGTTGAGGGTGGTCAAGTACCGAGTTAGAACCTGGAAATCATTGTCCCCTAAGCCCTGAATCTGGCTTCATGTTTTCCATGATTCCTTGATGTCTGCTCACAGGTACTAAAGTGTATGTGGCAAAGGTGGGTGCTGTAGTGTTTGAATGTCTCCTTTGTTTCTTGTGGGGACACTAGTGACACAACTAAATGAGATGCCATATGTCATAGTGGCTAGTACTGTGCACTTGGGACTCCGTAATAAGAACCAAGAAACCCTCACTTTTTAATTTCTGTTTATCATGGAATTCTCTATCTTGGAATATAAAGATCTCAGGTGTAATTTTCTCATATTTTCATAGCAGTGCCAGAAAAAACATTTCTATGGAAATCCCTTTTTCTCTTTTTCCATGGGAGGAAAAACACACACAAAATTTTTCCATTTCCCATCTTCCATAAAAAATAGTTGATGTTGACCCCCAGGAAAACATAACTGTTGTGGTCCTTTCACCCTAATATTACTTGGAAGCACAGAAAATGTTTAATATTAATTATAATTTTCATTGGTGGTATTTCTTTGCCTGTGAATAACTTGTTGGGAAGCTTTAAAATGACTTAGAAAAATCAGGGAACAACGTTGCGACTGATTAAATAATTCAGTGGATAGGAGCTCAATTTAGTATCTTCTATTCACACTCTGGAGTCAGAAAGTCATAAAATAAATTTTTATGACTATTTAGTGCTTCCCATTTCTCCTTCATTGTGCTCAGCTTATAAATAGATATTTCATTCATGCCCCAAATGATTGTATGAGTTTTACTATTATTATAAACGATTAATTATTACTATTATTATTAACATTTAGAGACGAGGAAACAGATCTTGTGAGACTACACGACTCACCTGATTCTCACAGCTAATACACATTGGAGCCAGAATTTCTAAAGCCTGTGATGCTCTTAACCAGTACGACACACTGCTCCCTGGTGCAGAAACAACGGGTAATTTCTCTACCCAACGTCCAACACTAAGGAAATGAATACAGAGCACTTTTCCATTGGTTGATTTCTTCTTCATTCTGCTTGAAGTTCATTTCTCTTTTGGAGTTGATTTAAACAAGAAAAAGGAAATCATTAGCACATGTCTCCGTATAGGAATGTGACAAGTTAACTTTTATATTATTGGGTCAATCTGCTTTGAAATTTTCAATCTGTCCCATGAATGTTTTGGAGATAAGCTTGGTCTCATTTTGTTAAAATAATCTCTAAGTAAGCCAGGTAGGGTTTCAATCATATCAATACAATCAGCGTATTTTAACTGCAGGTAAAACAGATGTTTAAAGCATAGCACAGAACAGTTGAAATGGAGGTGAGGTGAGTGGTCGCAACTATTACAGGAGTGTGTGGGGCTGTGTAAAAGCGTTACAAGATGGTGGAAGAGCAACGGACTTAAACCAGGTTTCAGTCAGGACTGCTACTGACTAGCTGTGTATCTGGGTATGTTTCTTAGCTTCCCTAGGTCTTAATGTCTTTGCCTATAAAGTCATTAATAGTAATTACTTGATAGGATTATTGTGAGGGCTAAATGAGATGTCATTTGGCATGGTGGCTAGCAGTGGGCAACTGGGTCAGAACAAATAATATTGGAATATGCAGTTTGGCACTTTTGTAAAGTCCTGGGAAGATGATTGCTGACTTTTCTTCTTGGAAGGCCATTTCTAGTCATTGCATTAAATTTGCTTATTTTTGTACTGAAATATAGATGAAACATGAAATGTGAGACAAAAGATCATTTTGTAATTAGTTGTATTAAACTCATATTCCAGAAATTAATTCTTGGTTAGGCACAATGCTTAACAACAACAACAAAAATACAAATAATAAAGCCCAGAGTGACAGGTTTTGGCGGCCTGACAATCTGTTCTTATGATTTGTGATTGAATACAGTTTTGTCAGAGCAGCAAACTGCTTGAATCAGGCACCAGCAGAATTCCCTGCAAGTCTGTAGTCAAAGGAGCTAATTTTGCATGATTTAAGAAGTGAGGAGCCCAAGGAACTGGAATTCTCTTTGCATAACTCTCCATTCCATTAGATGCCTAATGGATGCTTG
>NW_017731388.1:4306072-4308046 GCF_001890085.2 Hipposideros armiger
TTCGGTTCTCTTTATTTCTGAACCCTCCTCAAATTAACAAGGGCATTTGATCTTCCCATGCAAAATGCCAGACACTCTGTGTCACCTGCAAAGCTGAATGTTCTGCTAACTATTCCATCATGCAGGTCACTGGCAGAAACATGGAATACCAATATTTTCAAGTCAAAGTCAAGAAAAACCCCACTGGTGATGCTCCCCCTCTGCTCCTCAGGTTGACACTGAGCTATTGATTATCCTTCTGAGCACAGCCTCTGTAATAACACAGTGGATTACTCCCGCTATCTATCAAGTATTGTGGCCTCCCAAGGAAGCATGGATGATGTATTAAAATAGTTTATTGGCATAGAACCTCTTTAGTTGCAGGAGAACAAGACATTTACACAATAAGTGGGCGGTAAATCACATTTTTAAAAATGGAATTATTTTAAAACACTCTTAGGTACTGGTTGGAGGAGACCTATAATAAAACCTATTGTCAGATGAAAAATCTCCAAGAAAAGTTCATAATTATCCACAAATGTATTTCCTTGAGATTGGCTCTTTTGCAGCAGATTTTCTCAGAGGGGATCGCCTGTGCTCATTCTCGCCCCCCATAAGCTTTAGAAAATCCATAAAGCCTAATAGCTCTTGGAGCTGTGTGTGACTTATCTGAGGATTAATGACTCAGCTTCAGTCCTCCTTTGCCAGTGTCCTGGGCTCCCCTCTTAGGCCTCACAGCCTTGGATGCCTTGAAGAAAAATGGCTCATCTACCCAAATCATCCATTATGAAAACTGGAGCTTTCCAGTTTGCTTACCTTTCTCATGCAGAGAATTTGTTTAAATACAGTAAGGCTTGAGAAGTTGCTGGCGGGCTGCGTTCTAATTCTGTGTCCTGCTACTGGAAAACAGAAACTCACTGGACACGTTCCAGTGACGCAGGGTGGAAGCATGGTGAATCTGTGGTTTCTCATTTAGCACTAACTTAAGGCAGACACCTCTGTGGACATCATTAAGCTCACAGACAGACTACAGGAAACCTGCAAAGTCATAAACAACATTTTGTGAGTATGTGTGCCACCCCTGCCCCACCCAATAGTTTTCATCAGATCAGGAGCCCAATAACTTTAAGAGCCACTCTAGTATGAGCATCTTTAATCTTTAATCTTCATCCCCTTACCCTTATACTCGTTATTTGACGAATTTTAAATATGAAATATCTTTTTTAAAAGTTTAAACTTTATTAGTAAGGAGATGTAAATACACTTCTATGGCATTTCAGTCATCACACTGGTGAAATTGCAAGAATGAAACTTCTGAGTGTTGACAATGAACTAGGAAAACAGACACTCATATTCTACTGGTGGGAGTTTATGCTCAGCGACAAATTGGCAAAAGTTCTTGGAATATACATGTGACTGGCTCAGCAATTTTGTCCTGAGGAATTTAGCCTAAGAGAAAGAATTGGGCAAATGTACAAAGACATTGGTCTCAAAGTGTTTATTACAGTATTGTTTGTAATGGTGAGAAATTTATAACTGCAATAAGAGGGGTTCATGTAAGTCAGCTATGGTGCACTCACAAAATGGGTTGCTACCAAATAATATAGCTGTACAGCTATCAGTATGGGAAATATACTTATTTTAGGTTAAGTAAAAGTGCTGGTTACGAAGTAATATGTGTAGTATTGACCAGAAACTCTAATTATTGGTTACGAATGTGAAAGCAGCCTGAAAGTACACTGAAAAAATAGTCACCAAAATGATTATTTGTACTTAGACCAAACTAGATTTTAGGTGGTTTTTTTCTTTTTGCTTACTTTTAAAACATATACTTTGTCAACGAAGATATATAACATACATTATAAACATATATGCAATGAAATAATAAAAGGTTATAAAATCCTCAGTGAAATAGAATATGCTTTGAAAATAGACAAGGATTTTTCTGCAATGATCTAATGGGTAAGATTTCATCTTCTCATTATAGGCATTAAC
>NW_017731388.1:4309377-4310983 GCF_001890085.2 Hipposideros armiger
TTTTTCTGATCTATTCAAAATTCTGACGCATGCAACTAAACCACAATAATGTTTTGGTGGGAAGGGTAACACATTCAACATATTCCCGCTAAGGAGTTAGATCAACTTTTCTTTACCCAGAAGCACAGACAGCTGGAAATAGCAAAACCAAGGATGGGTCTTTTGCCTGAAAGAAAATCATTTATCCTGAGACAGAAATGGAAGTCAACCTGATGATTGAGATGCAAGGGACATGCTCTGCTCCAGAGCTGGGATGAGAAAGTTAGGAGAGGTATTTTAGGCACATAGCATAGCTAAAAGACCCGACTAAGAATGTGGGTGTGTAAGTGTGAGCATGTGAAGAAAACACAGTAACACTGGGAACGCTGGGCCCAGGGGAAGAATTTGAAAGTGGGTGTCACTTGGCAGGGAAGAGAGAATGTTTTTCTGCCCTTGGATGAAGAAAACCCTACTGCAGGACCATGGCAGTGATCCTTGGATTATAAGCACATCTCTTTTCTAGAGAGGGATAGACCAGCTTGCTGGGTTACTAGGTTTCATTGACAATGCATAGATATACCCATAATTCATCAATCTGTGGAGGTACCTTAGAGTATTGCCATGTTTATGTTCAATGGCAATACTCTAAGGTACCTGTCTCCCTTGTCTGGCACTTGTCTCTTTTTAATCTTGTCCTGGAGTTATCGTGGAAGGAAGACTCCAGACAAGAAGGAATAAGGACATTCCTAGTGTTACTTGGCATTAGAACTGTTAAAAGAAAGTGGCTTTATTTTGTGCCTTTAAGCACTTGATGGGGTACCAGCTTCCATAATGGGGAAATTGTGGACTACCATTTACTGCATTCCTCTGGACTTTTAATTTCTACTTGTTGACATTTTATAATGATTACACTGTTCTTTCATAAATCTGTTCTCCCTTTACCCCCCTCTTTTCCTTGGAGAACTTACCCAAATTTATAGCCTCAGCAACCTTGACTTTGGTCCTCAGATTCAACATTCAATCCCAATGCCCTTATACATACTTACTCTTAGATGTTCTGCTAACTTCAAATTAATAACACTCATTATGTAGTCTGACAATCCTGTTGTACCTCCATCTTCTTCTCAGCCTGATTTTGTAGCTCATTCTTGAAGACACCCAGACATGAAAGTTCAGAATTGCTTTTGTCTCCTCTCTTCTCTTTTTCCTATAACTAGCCAGTTCCTCAGCCTCTTATGTTCCTTTTATCTACTTCTTTGTTGAATTAATGTAACATTTTCTATCTGAACCAATAGTTAGGGTGCTTATATGAATGCTTGTTTTATTATTTTTCATTTAGAAATAGCAGAATTTAGATATTATGTGTCACTCAGATGTGCCACATAATAGCATATCTGATAGCATAAGAGCATTAGGTACAGCAGAAGCTACGCAAACTGTTTAGTCAACTTACTGGTCTAACCGATAGATATTTCACATTCCTTCTTGCAAACACATTCAGTGAGACCTATGGCCTGCTGAACACTCACAATTTATTTCTGTATTTTCCAAGAGCCAGTTGTGTTTTTTCAAAAAGCCCATTTATACCTGTTAAAACTTACTACATCTGAGCTTCATAAAAAAAAAA
>NW_017731388.1:4311738-4322897 GCF_001890085.2 Hipposideros armiger
GGGGAACAGCACAGTGATTCCTAGTTATGATCTCTGGTACTTGTCTAGGTTCAAATCCTGACGCTATTTCTAATTAATTGTGTTTAATTTTCCTCACATGTAAAATGAGGATAATACTAATGTTTATCTCATACAAGGATGAGATGAGTTAATTCACTTAATGCACTTTAAATAGTGCCTGGCATATAGTAAGCTCTCGATAAATACCATTTGTAGATAACAGCAGGAAATGAGAACAGTTAAGATGAAAAAATGATCTAGAGGGAAATCTAAGCATTGCCTTTGCTATCATGTGATTCACAAAGTAAGGAGCTATTGCTGCCACTTTTCTGAGGGAAGACAATAGAGAAGAGAATTCTGGCTGCTGTAATTCATAATAATACTGACAATATAAATAATAATAATAATAGCAGCATTTTGATGATACACTAACTCTTGAGTGTTTGTATGACTTTTCTCTTTGATGTTTTGGAATAAACATAGGAATTAGAATCAGGTCCCTAGTTTTAATCCTGTTTTTGCCACAAACTACTTAAGTGATCTCTGGCCAGCCATATTCCTTTCTGGACTAAAGGTTTCTCTATAAAAAGTTGGAGGTAATAGTATCTGTCTGTGTACCTCATGAAATATAGAGTAGTAAGGGTACAGAGAAGTAGGTAGGAGAGAATGGATTAGGGAGAGAGAGGCTGGAGTCCCAGAGTAAGAATTAAGTCACCGCGTCACAGCTGTAAGAGGCTGGGGGCTTTTTGGGTGGCAGAAATTTAACATGTATTTCGTTTTTTTCCCCCCATAGGCCATATACATGTTCATGACTTTAGTTCTGTGATTCACATTTATTGTATGAAAGGGAATGGTTTGGGGCTTAAGTGACAGGATATGGGTCAGAAAAAGACATGGGACCCGGACTTGTTCTGTATCTCTCTGTGGGGAAAGTCTATGCCCAGAATAGCTTGTCTGCCATCTTGGACTGGAATTGCTTTGGATTTAAAGGTGTTGAGAAGCCTAGCTGCCCAATGTTCAAATAAGGTATATGTCAGCGATGTCAACACGATGTGTTGAGGAAGTGTCACATCTGTCTGCAATTGGCTACCTCTTGATAGGAGAAACACCGCTGGAAGCCTGGAGACCAGATGTTGCTTTCAATCAAACAGAGGTCAAGCAGCTTTAGATGAAGAATGTCTGCACCTCCCCATCCCTGGCCCTAAGAGAAACATGTAAGGCAATTTTGGTGGGATTATAATTGTTTTAGCTCATGTTTCTATTTTTCCTAGTGGATGACATTGCAGCCAATGTCAGGAACAGAGCAACCAACATGGCGGCCCTTCGTCCAAGGACTACGAAGAAGACATCACAGCCATGAAATTCCGTTCACAGGGTCACATGGCTTGTGTTCCATCCTGGGTTTTGCCACTACAGATGTTGAGGGATCCTGGAAATACCATTTGTTTTCTCCAGACTTTATTTCTTAAAACTGAGTAATGAGAACATTATTATAGATGATTTGTGTTATCCTTTCCAGTTTAATATTCTGCAATTATGCAGATACAAGGGAAGCTTGGTCTTGGCTAAGCCTTGGGACAGCCACCTGGAAAATCAGTACAGTGATGTTTCCAGGACGAAAGGCTCTTTTGGTATTTCCTACGAGTCCACATGGGGAAAACAGGTTAAAACAGCTGGTTGAAAACACGTCCTGAGCCAGAGAGTGAGAAATGACCGATTGTGAACTTAATTTTAAAAGACTCTCTAATTAAACCTCTTAGAGTCAATAAAATATCTCATTCCTTAACTAATCCTGTATACTGGAGGGATTTAGGAATTAATATACATTTCAGGAAGGTTTGCGTCTTTCACATTTGTAAAGGTTTTCTGTTAGGGTAACAGTAAAATGAAACATCCGGGTTTCTTTCTAATTCAGTTTCATGCCAATAACTACATAGATACTGAGCATTCAGTATCTGAGCCCCTAGCAAATCCCTAGGTGTTCCTAGGGATTGCATAGGGACATTGTTCCTAGGGACATTGTGAAGGGAGAAATGGTTTGTCCTCTCCCCACCCCCCACCTCCTACCCCCAACATTTTCTTCCATGTCCAAGTATATCTGCTAGCTTCTCTCTACCCTGTAATGCACTACCCATCAGTAAATGTGGGGCTCATTGATTAGTAAACTTAGGAAGAATAATGGGCTTGATTCTGCCCTTCTTCTTAGATGCCCACCTCTCTGTGTGGAGCATTTACTCTGGGTTGGGTTGGGCCTTCTGCTGCTAAGTAGCAGACAGAAGGAGTGAGGCCGCAGCTCTCAGGTTGTAATTTAAAAATCCTCCAATTGTTTTTGCATTGGCCAGTGGCATTGAGAAATTAAAAAAGATTGGAATTTGGGGGAGTAAATTATACTTGTGGCAAGGCTTTTGGTGGGCCATAAACTTAGTGTGGGGCAGAGTCTTTTGATTTAGGTGATTTTGAGATTTATATTAGCCCAAGTGAGTTTTTATAATTGTGTAGTTGGCATTTAACTATGTGGTCTGGATGAGAGTGTTTAAGACAGACATACGGTATTTTGCCCTTGGTGAATGACAGTTTTTGAAGGTTTTGATCACAAGCAAGAGACCATTCTTATGAGGAGAACTACACATGTGAAGAACTTCAGTTGATCCATGTGGGTACCAGAGAGGTCACACCTTGGGCTCTTGCATAGTCTGGCTGATGGGGACCAACCTGAGATAAATATCCAATTATAAAGCAAAGAGGTTCTCCACTGGCCTTTTAGGGATTGATCAGCAGAACAATACCAGCCGCATTTAAAGGACAAGACAACTGTTTTCTGTGCTTGCTCTGAAGCACTGGTGAGGTTCTAGCTTCAAATGGTGAATGCCAGGCCTGAGGAGCAGTGCGAAGTGGGCTCTTCTGAATCTGATTCTGTGTTTACAAGCAAGGAGGAAACTGGAGAGACTAGCTCTGAACTCATATGAGTCGCCCACAGGTTCAAGAGCGGAAAATATTCAAAGAACTCCTGGGCTAGTTTCAAGCTGATTTAGTTTCCACAGGTGGGCATGTATCCTGCAAGATCATGCCAGAGCATGTATGAAATTCAAGGCAGAGGAAGCCAGTGTCTTGAGGAACACAGAAGGCAAAGGGTCTGGACTTCACTAGGACCTGAATACCCAGGCAGGAAAGTAGCAATAGAGCTTTAGGGTTAAAGACAAAGGTAGACATAATGTGGGGAGAACGGGTAGTAGTTAAAACAATGGAATAAGAATGACCAGAGCTATTTAAGGTTGAGTAATCAAGACACACTTCATGGAGTAGTTGGTGTTTGAGATGGATCTTGATGAATAGAGATTTTAGGCTTCCTGTTTTTAGGCCGCCTTCCAGAAGGTCCTTGGTGAGGAAGGAGGAGGTCGTAGTACCGTTTCTGATTCCTGGTTTCCTCCTCAATCTGTGTGGATTCACTTAGATGGTACATTTCATACAGGCAGGTTTTAAAACAATCCCCTGAATGATAAACAGCAGCCATGAAAGGTAACGTGGTAGAACCCTTCCCTTCTACCTCTTCTTTTCCTATCCTCCCACTATACTCTTAGGAATTTAGAACTTCTCAGGCATTAGTCCCATGGAAACAGAGATAAGATGCAATGGAATTGAGCTCTTCTTGGCAAATTTGACATTCTTGGGTTATTTCCCATCATTATTTTTTGAAAGAATGGTTAGGTCTCAGCATATGAGTTTGGGATCCACGGAGAAATCCCCTTTAGAGTTTTCCCAACCATCTGGCATGGCACAAAATTTTATATCCTTGATATTCTGATTTCTGATGCCAGAGATGGGGACATGGTTTTTATCCCTGGAATGTCTTTGTTTTTGTCAGGTTTACTTGAGAAATCCCCCTGTTGCTATGCATCTCTAATACAGATCCTTGCCCATAATGGGACTTTGAACATGTTGTTTGATATAAAACAACATGTAATTTTTGATATGTAATGGTTAATTTTCACAATGCTACCTAGGTTATGCTTAAATATGAAATATCTTAGATTCCATGAATAAAGATATGAGTAAATACCTATCTGTAGTAAGGGATAAAAGAGAAGGTTATCTTGCTCAATAACATAGAGATTAAAAGAAAAAGAGAGAGGAATAAGAGGCTCCATAAGCAAAGGAATGCATGTTTGGGAAACAGTGAGAAGTCAACTTTGGGTAAAGAGTTGACTCTGAATATTTGAAAAGTAGAGTAAAATTGCAGAGTTTGCAGGAATTGAATTTTTGAGCTGGAAGAATTCTTTGTGGTCGTCTGGTCAGGTCTCAAAGTGGAATCAAGCTATGTGACTTTATTCAGGCCAACATCATTTGCCTGCAGTTTGCTCATTATTAAACTGAGATTTAAGTGAAATACATATTGTTATAGGAAAAATGCCTAGTGGAATTCACATACATATTAGGTGTTCAGAGAATAATTCTGAGAAATGTTGAATCTAAATCTATTCCCTCTCCCAATTTAATACATGAGGTAACTGGGGCTCAAAGAAATTAACTTATTTGTTTAAGTTTCCAGAGTTAATAGTGGCAGAGATGAGATTCAAATCCACTTTTCTCTTTGTCTAGTGGGCTTTCTACTGCATCATGTTTAAAGGGACATGATTATTTTGGTAAAGCCTTTGAGATAGCTGGTTAGATTAAGATCACACTAGGGTCCTCGAAAGATATGAAGAATTTTGCTGTCTTTGTCAAATCACTGATGATTTTGGAGCTGAGGGGCAATGTGAAGATGGGTTAGGGAAAGGAAGCTTTCTGGAAAATGATTTCTCTTCCATTGTAGGCTTCAAAAATATGGGGGACTAGGCTGCCTCATTCCCCATTGTAGGATCAGCTTCAATCAGTGTCTTGTTCATAGATGTATGTACAATATATGCTAAATTAAAGAAAAATAGTAAAGAATAAATGAAACAAATTAAATGAATAAATGAACAAATGAAATACATGGATGAGAGAATGAAATGGTGTTTTGGTTACAAAGTGGTCTTTCACTTCCTTTTCCTAGTGGAACAGTCGAATGTTTAAGTTAAGGCCTAAAAGCTCCTAAGAATACAGCCAATATCTTATGACTCATTACTGTTAGAAATACACTAACTTGACCAAGATCCATTCTTTCTTGAGAGTAGGTAATGAGAATCCAGTCTGGTTAAGAGTGTTAGATTCAGAGTCAGACAAAATTGAATTTGAGTCTTGGCTTGGCTCTTCCACTTATTAGCAGTGTGATTTGGAGCAAGGACTCAAGGGTAGGAAGCTGAACAGAAGAAGAGGAAAATGACCAGCATAAGATGACTGACAGGGATTAAAAAACAGAAAAAGAAAAAAAAAATGTATATATTTGCAAAACCATGGGGATTCCCAGAAATGCTATTGTTAGAATTTTTTTGCTCTGGGCTGAGTTCCACTTTAGCTGATGAGACAAGAATGAGAAAAGTACAAATTGTTCATAGATAGAGAGGTATGTGTTGGGGATGTGATGACACATCTATTTGTCCATATACACTGTGAAGCAGGAATATAGTTAGTTCCACGCTTTTCAATTTGTGGATCATTCATTTACTTTGCTTCACCTTTACACCTTCCATCTGTGGAGAGGAAGCAGAAGTGATATGCAAATAGCACTCAGTTTTCTATTTTGTACTATGTTCAGGAAAAAAAAAAAGTTCAGTGAAGAGATGTGCTCTCGCCTTTGAATTCTCAGAGTACATTGCAAATCCCTCGTCACGCTGCACCTTCTACCTGACAGTGAGGTTGTTTGCTTGTGTTTTAGTCACCTCGTTGTAACCTCAGCCTTCTCTCCCTCATCCTACTGAGATCATAGGAGGCATTCATGTCAGTTTCATCAATGATTTAAAGGAGAGCTTTCAGAAGCCTCAGTTTAATTACATGAAAATTATTTCTATTTACATTTTCTAAAATTCATTTTTGTAGGCAATTACGAGTCCATGGTATTTGCTCAGCATATATACCTACACTTCTCTTTATGCTGAAGGATGTGAGCATCTAAATATGTGACCTGGGGCAAAAGTCCACTGAAAGCCTTTTGTACAACGAGTATGTCCAAGCCCAGGGCACACCAGAAAGATGAGGTACCCTTCAGCTCAACACTTGGCTCACTGCATTGGAGTCTACAGACCATCCATGAGAGGAAGGGCTGAGCGAGGCTTTGGGATCTTGGGTGGCTTTTCCTCTCTTGGAAATGTCCCAATGACCTTAGGGGAGGGATTTCCCTAGAACCAGAACCAACCATAATCTCCTCTCCACAAACTTCTTTCTAAACAGGATGTAAGAGTAGGGAACTTTTCCTATGGTTGAAGACATTCTTGTGGCTCCTAGTTGTCAGAATTCCATGCTATTTCAGCCATGGAAAACCTTGAGTTCCCCAAGTAATGGGGCCCATAGTTTAAGTGAAGCACATCTACCCCAGGGAGCGAGGGCACCTGTGCTTCAGCCCTCACATTCTACAATGTTGGCAATTAATCAGCTGAGCAAAGAGGAAGCAGGAAAGTCCCCTTGGAAGTGGGGGGGCATCCATCTCTTCTCTATGCCATAAGCATTATGGGGAAAGAAAGGGAAATTCTTCAAGTATTCTATGCTGCCTCATGGATTTCTTTCAAACTTTAGATAAGGCTTTTCCAGATATAATTCTTATCTCATTTTCTTGCCCCTTTCCCACAAGATTTTGCCCCTAGTGCATTCTAAGTACACTAAGCTACTGATCGTTTCCCTAATTCTTCCTGCTTTTTCACACACAGTGCCTTGTATGCATGTTTCCCTCTACCTGACAATCCTGTTGGGTGAGTTACTCACCTTTTGGAGTTTGTTTTGTCATCTGGTAGATGACGATAACAAAAACATCTACCTCATTGGGACTATTGTGAGGATTAAATAAGATGACCCATGGAAAGGGCTTAGCACAATTTCTGATACACACAAGCTTGATAATTGAAACTTGGCATTATTTTTATTTCTTCCTTTGTCTGCCTGATGAATTTCTACTCATCCTCCAATAACCATCTGAACTATACTTCTTGCTTTGAAACCTTCCCTGTCTGTGCAGACAAACCATTGCCTTTTCTTCTAAGTTTCTATATGATTCTGTACATATTTACATTACACTCAGGTGGACTTTGTTTAGATGTCCGTCTTCCCCAAAGGATTGTGACCTTTAGAAGATGGGGACTGTGTCTTGGTCATTTTTTTTCCTGTCTAACATAGTTCCTCTGCAAATAAAAACTTCATTAATATTTGTTAAATACATTTTTGAGTGAGCAAGAGTAAGTGAATGAATACATGGCAGATAGGTTCTTAAAAAAGATGTACTATGGCAGAATAAATTGAAGTTCCTAAAACTATAATTGAGAGATGGTCGGTTTTGGCTAACTAGTGGGTATTTAATTTTGCTGAGAAAAGTTCAAGGTCACACAAGCATTTGCTTTATGAGAATGTAAATGGAGTAAATAAGAGAGTGCACTGAGTTAAGCTCAATTTTCCAGATGAGGAATGGAAGAGATTCACTAGGATGAATCTAAAGATCTGTACTTGTGAGGAAGAGAAGATGAGTAGAGAAAGTGGGTAGAGAAAAGTGGGGAGGCTGGAGGGGTTTTGGAAGAGAGATAATTGGAAAAGAACAAATTGGGGAGAAAGTGAAAGATAATTCAAAGGGTATTTATCTGGAGACTTTAAGACAGCTCTCTTTATATCCTATTCAAAGGAGTCATCCTTAAGCCAAACCCCAATTTACCTGGTTTCCCAGTGAGCCAGCTCTCCCATCTGCTCTGGACAACATGAATACTGCTGGTGACTGGGTTTACTTTTGCCATCTCCTCTAAAACCCTAGATCGGAGATTAGGAAGCCCAGTCTTCTTTCATTTGTTTCCTGTCTGCCCTGGATTTGGTCTCTGAAAATCCCTAGCAGCCCTCTGCATGCACTTTCTGAGCTAACAACCAGGTTTTCATCTGATCATGCTGGATGGCTCCACCCACAACTTCTGAGAACGTGTGTTTCCTAGATACCTTTAGAGATGTGGGACTGTGCTGTTCACTGATGCGATGTGTGTTGAACTTCAGTGTAACTACATGCGCTCAGAACTGGTCCTCCCCGAGAAGAGGAGCTACTTCTTCTGCCCTCATTTTCTGTATTCCATGTGATTGCTCTCTTATCCCAGATCTGTGCTCACTGAGTGTGTTGGGTAGTTGGGGATTTGCTATATGTCATTTTGTCTCTACCTTCCTTGAAACCTATCAAACATTAACATCAGTCAGCTTCTTACATAAGGCAATAAGGTACACATTTCTCTACCTCTAGTCTATTTTTGCTTCGTAACATATGAAGTGGAAAAAAAAAGAAGCATTATTGTCTCCTTATGTACAATCCTATTATGTTGAATGTAAGTGAGGTTTGGAGGAAACAGCTAAAATGTGATGTACTTGGTTAGAAACTGATTCTGTAAAGTGATCATATGGCAGTAGGTACAATAAAATGGGTGATTTTCCCATAAGTAGAAAGAGAATCACTACAGAAATATCAAAGGGCAAACAAAGCCACAGGATTAACAGCCATAAACTCTTTTGAATTTATTGGAGCATCAGTTTTTGCAGGGAGCTGGGACAGGATTACTGATTTAATAGGTTACTTTATAAAAAGGACAAAAACAGACTTATATCATGCTAGGATGTTTACAAGTTAACATTTACAGCCTAGAAGTAGAATATAGGGGTGAGAATATAAAAATGAATTCATTATATTGTTTTTGTATTATAACATGTGATTTCCCAAAGGTGGTCTCAACATATGACATGCATTTTCACTAGCACTATTTGCTAGAGAGGAAAACTTTGGTGCACTGGTGGATTTGTCTTGGGACCGGTTCCTGGTGGCACAGTAAATTGAAGCTCCCTGCCCTATTTGGTGTGATTCCAGGGGCAGTATGATGACCTTTCTTCTTGTGATACTTGAGCTTGATGTTTTAGAATTAGTCTCCTTAACCTGGCCAGTTAAAAAAAAATCCATTAAAAGGTATCAATCATTTCCTTAGTCCTTTACTTAGTTTATTAAAAGATTTTTGTTTCTAATATTAGGGCTTAGAGGCTTTATGTGTGTGGTAGTAAAGATGAAAAGGACAGAAATTGAATAAAAACAATGCAATTGTATCTTAATATGATGTTATTTTGGACACTGATTCTCAAAAGTAACATTGAAGCTGTCAGTCTTAATCATTCGGGACATGTTTGATGAATTCGATCTCATGAAACTGCTGAAGACAATATGAAATCAAAGATGCCTTCCAGCTGAAAGGAAAGATCGGCCCCACAATAAGACAGGATTGATGATGGGGTTCTTCCTGGGCTGTTTAATACCTTTTGGCCCTTGGGCAAACCACTTCACTCTAAATGAAACTCTGAACTTTACCTGGAAATTGAAGTTGGGTAAGAAAAGAAAGGGGGTTGGATTAGAAGATCTTGGGTCATGTAAAATGACAGCTTATTTCCACATGGCTGGCTCCATCGGGCTGACTTTGACACTCAGTTGAAACATCTGCAGAAAATACGAGGAAGACACACCCACATTCCATGCAAAATAGGACCCTTCACATGTGTCTGTCTGTTGGAATCGTTAACCAAAGAGTTAAGACAAGTCATAGGCCAAAAGTTCATCATAAACATGTAATTGCAGATTTAACTGAGACATGGTCACATAACAATCCATGATTTGTTTCAGTGTCAAATAATCCCCATAAATTAAAAAAATAACAACTTAACTCTTTTTGGTACTTTAGAGTTTACAAAGCATCAATCCTTTCAAGGGAGTAAGGCTATAGATTGCTGTTGCCATTTTGCAGATGGAGAAACAACTGAGGCTTAATGAAGCATAGTCCTTTCTCAAAGTCATCCAGGAGAGCCCAGGCTTATATGCAAATGTTCTGGTCACAAATCTTGGCTAATTGCACCAATTTTTTTAGAACCCAATTAAGCATTGTTATGGTATGTTGCCTTTTAGAAATTATTGCCTGAAAGTATCTTTTAAGGCTATTTTAGAGGAGGTCAAAACTGATTTAATGAATCTAAGTACTACTGAGGTCAGTTTAAAAAATAAACACAACTCACTCTCCATTTGTCAGTCCTGCTGGAATGTATGGGGCTGGGTTTTTAATGTCCATCTGGAAGGTATCGACTTCACAGCATTGCTGTACATCACCACGTGGGTCAGAGAACTAGACTCATCATCTAAATAAATATTGTTGTACAATCATTTCCCACTGTGAGGGTTTGAGCCTCATTAGATCTAGAAGAGAAAGAACACCATTAGCTCTGTGTTTACAGCTAACTACTGTTCTCCATTTTAGATCTGGTCCGAGATATTTAGCAAATGACCCTGAAAACGACTCTGACTTGCTTGAAAGGTGTGATTGAATTGCATTACAGTGTTAAAAGGCTACAACTGGACACAAACTTTACCTATTACCAGTTCATTTTCATTTTCAAGCTTCTGGTTCAGAGGACTCAATGGCACAGCTTGGAATGTGGAATCATTAAGTGGGCCAATGACAGTGACCTTTTCTTTTGGTTTTTGTTTGTGATTTTTAAAAGAGAGTTGCAAAGGGTTGAAGAGTTTGAGAAAATTGCAAGTGAACTTGTGAAGTCATTTTTTTTTAAAGCCTCTGCCACTTGTAATATTTAAGCTATAACTGGGCATCCATTTAAATATGCTAGAGGTCTGCTGATTGCATAAGCCATGGGCATCTTGCTTTTGCAATTAACCACTCACACCCTTGTTTTTCCTCGCAACCCAAGAGGTTGATTATGTGATTGTAGGTATAATAATTAGCACAGATGAAAAGAAAAACCCAGCAGAAGCCTCCTAGAAGTATTCTTGTACTGAAAGCCTCAAACATGAACTAATTAGGTTAGGAAGTACAGGAGATGGTCCCCAACATGTACTATATCAAAACACTTTCCCTGTAGCCTAGTTGCTCTTACTGCATAATAGAAATTGTTTCCCCACTGGTCCTTTGTGAGGATGGCTCTCTCTTCCAGCATAGAGGGGGGTGGAAAGTGACACATGGAACAGAGAGCATCCCTAGTCTCAGGTGCATCCTCCTCAGTATAGGCCGACACTGGGGTTTTAAAATACC
>NW_017731388.1:4324812-4329935 GCF_001890085.2 Hipposideros armiger
CTCTTCCCCATCCGTGATGCAAGACATGTGACCAACTGACACCCTACAAAATATTCACAACATTATCAACCAATATATAAGTTTTTAAAGCTTTTCATAAAATTCAATCTGTGTTTATTAGAAAACACTCTAAGTAAATTATGAGTAGGAGTGAAGCTTCTTAACTTGATTAAGGGCATGTATCAAAAATCTCTAGCAAATATCATTGTTAATGGTGAATTGTTAATTGTACCCTACTAAAGTCAAGAGAAGAATATGCCCACTATCATTATTTCTAATCTACATTGACTGATAGGTCATAGGCATTGTGGTAAGATAAAAACAGTAAAACAGATCAATATTGGAAAGGAAGAAACTGAATTATTTTTCATTTGTGATGTTATTATTTGTATAGGAAACCAAGATGATTCAAGAAATGACTAAAGCTGATGAAAATACTCCATAAGGTTGCTGGATACATGCTCAACATACAAAAAAAAAATTTGCATTCTATGTATGACAACAAATAAGCAGAAAATGGCAATTAAAAGGAAGATGCTATTAGCAGCAACAAAAAATATGTGTGTCTGAATACATCTAACAAAAGAAGAAAATTGCAAACCCTAAGTTTTATATTTGAAAAACATAAAAAAGTACTTGAGACAATGGAAAAATACCTTGTTTCTAGAGATAAAATTAATACTGCAAGGATAGCAATTCTCTCCCACATTAATCTAATGTGGGAAACCCCAACCTCTTTCACAACAGAACTTCGTAAACTCAAAAATATTTCTTTGGAAAAGCAAAGAGCCAAAATAACCAGGAGAATTTAAGAAGAATAGGGAAGAATTTGACTCATTTAACACAAAACTTACATTAAAGCCTAGAAATATAAAGAGTGTGGTAATGACACAGAAATAGACAAGCAGATCAGGAACCAAAAAAGAGGACCCAGTAACAGACTTATTCATGGGATAAGGTATATGACAGGTGTCATTACTAATCAGTGGGGGACGAAGGAGCTACAAAAAAAAAATTACACCCACATAGAAAAAATAAAGTTAGATCCCTTTCTAAAATACAGAAATAAATTCCAGATAGATTAAACACCAGCATGTGAGAAGAAAAACTGTTAAGCATTTAAAAGGAAACACAGGAAAGTATTTTTATAATTTTATGATAGGGAAGAGTTTCTTAGGATTCTAAAAGGCACCACAAAAATTACGTTTGAACCCATGTTTCCAACAGATGACTACAAACAAACAAAGACACTGGTTTAATAGTGACGATGAGTATCTAGGTATCTGTTACTTAGTTTTCTGTACACTTGAAACGTTTGAAAGAATTATAAATGAAAATGAAAAGCAATAAAGACTAAAAATATTCCAGAGAATGTGGAATATGGAACAGGGTAGTAGAGCTAAAGATGATAAACTTGTTTTTCCATCTTCTGCTCTCCCTCTCCCTTCCACCCCCACCCAGCTGCAGTATTATTTATACTACTTGGAAGCACTTGCCTCTAGCCTCTTCCTAGTTCAGTTCAGGACACAGTGCTGCACCCACACGGAGAGTGTTTGGGGCTGACTGGAGGTAGAGTCATGACAAAGGGCTACCTCTGCTCCAAGCCCCTGCAGGCATTTCTTCCTCTGATATACCGTTGAGTGTTTATTGGGTCTGTGACAAAATAACTCTAATGCGGTGAATACATACCCATTTCCATTACATGGCACACAGTCCCAGCATGCCAATTTGCTTAGGTAGGTTGAAAATACCCATTCAGTGGTAATTCAGCTGGTGAATTTGCACAGACAATTCCCACAAGCGTTCAGTGGCAGCCTGCTTGCTGTGACCTTCCCACTTGGCCTCACCCTAGTTTGCAATTGCCCAAAGCTGCCAGCCCACACATCCCCCTGGATGACAAGTGTGTAAGGGCCTCATTCTGCCCATTTATTTATTATCTGAGGTCTTTTCCCTAACACATTGGATTTCACAGGGGGTCTCATTCTTTACATACACTGAGTTTGCATCTTACTTGGTCACTGAGCTCCTGATGCCATGGCAAAAGCTGATTTTATGATAACATGTGATGAATATCAAAGTGAGCCTGACCTGAGCTGCCCTTTTGTCATGTGTATGTCCCCTGAGGCAGGGGGGTGGGGCTATTAGTTTCCTGTTCTGTCACTGGGAAATGGCCCCAAACAACAAAGGCAAGTATAACACCAAGTTTATTTCAGGATATGTCTTGGTGAATGATGTGACATCAGATGCAGTTACATGTAAAAAAGTGTCACACAAAACAGTTTTTACCTAAGCTATCTAGCTCATGGTGGTTTTCAGTCAAAGCTGGGCTCACTCAGTGGCTCTTTGAAGTCTATTTTTTATGATCTGATTTGGGGAGAGGGCTTTTGGAAAGTACAGATATCAAAATATTTTTTCAACTCAAAATGTTGATTTCTGAAATTCTAAAGTCATCCCAACAAGCTCCAGGTTTGATCATTACTCAAATGCAACGGTCGATCAGCGACGACAGGTGCTGTGTGGTGGACATTGCAGGTCTCTCCCCGGAATCCTTGGATCATCTTCCTCCTTTCTATGCTTCCCTCCCCTGGCTTGGATGTGTCTTTGCTTCCGGTGGCCCAAAGCTGACCCTTTAGGAGCCACTTCGCCCCCTTGGATGTGCAGAGAGCTAGAACTGCCTGGGCCTGTAGGTCCCACTCCCACCCTGCTCCCAGCTGGCTCTTAGCCAATGACAGCCAAGGGTGCGACCTTGAAAGGCCAACTGCCGGCTTCAAATAGGATCAGGATGATGCTGAGGAAACTTCCTCTTCACAATTCCTCCACAGAATCAGGCTTCTTCCTGTTTCCCTCACTCCTATAGTGTCATGTCCTGGGAGAACTTCCTTCAGAGGACACTTGCACTGTCTTTATCTGAGGTGTGCTTCTGGGAAACCCAATAGGGATACGTGGAGGTTTTATTGAGCTTTTCAGATGTGAGGAAGGGAATTGAGGGGTTCGAGCACTTGAGGTGGTTAAAACTGAATCCGCGAGAGGACGGGGACAGGATGGGAGCGTGAGGAAGGTCCTTGTTTGAGAGCCTGGATGTACAAAGGAAAGATGGAGTCACTTTACAGGTTTGCCTCCTGACAACTGTAATCTAAGTTACTGGATGATTTCCTCAGTTCTTTGGATTTATTTTGCTGGTGAAGACAGTCCTGGTGTTCCTTGCTTGAAACTGTGCCCTTCCATTCCTCTTCCCTACCTCAGAATGATCTTCACATGTGAGTTTAAATAAATACAAGTTTGCTCTTTCCTCCAGAGACAGATTTTACAACCCCTGGCGTGGAAGGCTACTTGGAAACATGTCTCAGAAATCATCTGGTTTGGGGAAACATCCATGTTTTATAAGGATGTAAACTCTCTCCCAGTTAAGAATCCAGTCATCTGAGGGGCGCATTATGGGCTTTGGCCCAATTGAAGAATTCTGTCTTTGTTTATGGATACACATATAGTAAAAGTTAAAAGCATGACTGGAAATGATAAACACCAAGTCAAGATGGTGGTTACTTCTTAGGAAGGAGAGAAAGGAATGCAACCGGAGAAAGGTTCACAGAAATTCACTTTTACATGTATATTTAATTTGAGCTGGCTGATAGTAACATAAATGTTAAAAAAAAATAGGGGGATTTCCTGTAAATATTTTCAAGTGAAAGGCTAGGCGGAGGAGAATGAAGGAGAATGGAAGATGCCATTTCCTTAAAAAGCATAGTCAGCTGGCCTGGAGGTAAGAGCTGTCCCCTTTCTGAATGTATGGTGTCTAGAAGAACACGGTCCAATGGAAAAGCCTGCATTGATGGAAATGTTCTAGAGCTTTGCTGTCTGATGTGGTAGCCACTAGCCTCAGATGACTGTATAATTTAAATTAATTAAAATTTGAAAGGATTAAAAATGTTCAGTTCTTCAGCTGCACTAGACATATTTCAAGTGTTCAAGAGTTGTTTTGGGCACTATAGCTCTACAGTAGAGCCTCAAAGGGCAGATTTCACAGAACCACAGATGGGAACACCAAGGCCCAGTTTCTTTTTAAAGGGATGATGGAGCTACATGATTAAGTTCAGAGCTAGTGAGTTGATCGAGGCCTGGTTTTCTGATTCCCAGTTAATGTTTTAGCCTCTCGTGCCCACCAGAGCACCTGGGGGGTGGGAAGGAAGGCGAATGGGGTGGTGGTGGTGGTGTGGAAATGCATGCTTTTCTGCTTCTGCATGAGGAAGACTCTAAGAGGAAGGGGTATCTCCCTGTCGCCCTCCAGGTTCTCTCTCTACCCTTTTCCATCAACAGGCCCCTTTGCCCTCTGGCTTCCAGTTGGGTTTATGAAGAACACTGACAGGATTTGGGTGAGGGGATGAGCAGGAAAGCAGACATGTATTCTCCCCATTCTTTTGTGGACCACCTCCTGTAAGTCAGACCTCTCTCCATGTTAGCCCTCCCTGAATCAGGCAGGGTCCTGGCAGGAAACGCATAACACTCTCACATTGGGTGATTTGAGGAGCATTTGGTAAGTAGCTATTTACAAGTAACAGTGGGAAGCTGATACAGTCCTGGGCCCCAGAAAGGAGAGGTAATAGAGAGGTTTCGAAACACAAACATAGAGTCATATTTTCCTATTCTCTGCTTTTAAGATACGTGTATGTTTTGCTGGTGACAAGAGAATTCTACCTGGGTCAGGGCCAGAGTAAAGCCTCCAAATGTGTCTTTCTACAATGTGTAGTTACTCAGAGTTAAATCAATTATTACAAGGTATCTACAATTGATACGGTATTGTATTAGCCATCTTTGGGGATATAGAACCGAATAAGGTCCTGCTCTTGAGGTCCTTGCTATCTATTTAGATATATGAGACACACTGCATGAAATCATTGGACTATAAAAAGAGCTCACATTAAAAGCATAACTAATACGTATAAAATATATTTGCACATTCTGTATGCATATACCATATCTGCTACTTTCTAACCCTATGGCCCTTGGACAGATTGTTTTCTTCCTCTGAGCTTTTTTTTTTTAAAGATTTTTATTGGGGAATTGGGGGGATGGGAACAGTGCTGGGGAATTGGGGGAAGGGGAACAGACAAGTTGCTGTCCTTTTG